>NC_135735.1:16541250-16842500 GCF_041903045.1 Epinephelus lanceolatus
AGACAGCCTAACCTTGCCTACTGAGGAACAGTCCAAGGATGTAATACTGTCAGCTTCACACAGCCCTCGCTGGTGATTTATCATCACTGCCTCCCTCTCTCCCTCTGTCCCTCTTGCACTTCTCCTCACCTTCTGCTTGAGCAAACACTTAGTGAGTTGTTATGGCTCTGCTCATTGAAGGTAAACTCCGCTGAGTGTTTGCGTTGCATCGCAAAGGAGGGATCTGTTGATAGAGGTAACTTGGAACTGAGACAAGAGGAGTGATGTGTTGAATGACTGCAACACACCCTGGATGGATTGTTTGTCAGGATCAATAGCCCAGTCTGAACAAGCAAGCAAAGGAAGTGTCTTTGTTTTGCCGGGCTGGATTCAGGTCAATGATGAAGGTTCACTGATTTTGAGTGTTTACTCTGCGAGGTGCTGAGGATGGCAGCACAGGTGGGAAGAACAAGTGGACAACTCTGAAAACACGACGACCTTGTTTTTTAGGTACCATTTTTGGATCTATAGTTGTGTGGTCACTTGTTTTTGCAGGTGCAGAATTTGAAAAGGGACTGCCATGTACCAGTAGCTCAGTCAGACTTTACACACCACTTGAATAAACAAAGTAAGACAATGCTGTTGTCCTACTTTCAGTCATTTGATAAAGAATTCAACCTTTCTGTGAGCCGCTGTGGATGAAATGTGTTCTTTGGACATTTTAAAATAACATATTGTCCAGACGGTAGACTGCCACGTGATCACATAGAGATGATGTATAAGCTGAGTTACATGATGCGTGAAGCCTATAGCCTATTTTCCACAGTGCTTGTGGCAGTATGCTCAATTTTGCTGCTTATCTACAGTCACTCCCTTGCTTTCGCAGGGATAAGACTGGGCTTACTCTGTACACTGCTTATGCAGTCTTAAGGCATTCTGAGGCTTATGGCTCAAGTGCAAAATTATTACAAACAATTCACTTTAATATCCAGGCTATAAATATTATTTTTTTAAGCTAAAGAAAGAAAGAAAACCTTTGATTTGTTCGCAGCACAGTTTCCGTCAGGGATGCAGAAACTTAAAACATAATTTTACACTTTAAGCACAGGTTACGTGTAAAGTTTGTGTGACTAAAATGATCAGTTAGTTTGATTACAATGGTTATAGTTAACACAGTGTATTCAGTTTCAGCGTTAAGTGTCTGTAAGAAAGTTCAGATATTGGACCCTAAGTTTAAACCAGCTGATATAGTTTATGGCTGACAGCATGATAAGTATGCATAAATACCGAAATGTATTCAACATAATAAATAATCCAAACTAAAAACTGTGTTAGGAAGTCATAGCAGGAGCATTGTCATTAGTCAGAAGATAATGTAGAACACAATGGTGATCAATAATGCTGCCCCTAATGGTCGACCAAATGTTAGTCGACCAGGAAGGTCATTAGTTGATTCCAGGCATGGGTATGGCCCCCAATTTCCAGGGCTGGTACCTGTGGTTATTCCACAGGCTAGTTAATAACATGTCGGGCAGGAAATCCAAAGTGTGGGATCATTTTGAGAAGGTGAAGGATGAACCCAAGGTGATATGTAAACTCATCTTCATTGGTCGACTACAAACATGACGTATCATCTGAAACATGGAAGTAGCTACATGCCCATTAGCCACTTAGCACAATCATTACTGCTTTGCCCACAGCATCATTAACAGGCAGCTCGCTCAGTGTGTGACGTGCACTTGTAGATAAAATATAGGCCTATATTAATGAAGGTTCATTAGCACGGTTTTGTATTTCTCTGTAATGTAGCACAGTGTTAACAATGTTACTGATACTATTCTTTCTCACACCTTCAACTCAAACCATTGTGCTGCCCCACCCAAAATATGTAATTTAATAATTAAATTAATATTGTAAACATGCGGGCGACTAGTCGGCTAATGGCCCTAAATGACGACTATTGGTCAACGAGGAATATTCTTGGTGACGGGCAACCCTTGTTATTAACGCACAATATTTCACAGCGTATATTTTTTTAAGAATACGTCTTGGACATTTCCAGTCGTGGTTTAATGTGACAAAAGATGATTGGGGCATTACTATCCGCAGTTGTGGTAACAAAAGTGGAACATTTTTTAAAGAGATGTTTGTGACATTTTCATCTGTGCTTGTGACCAGAAAAGCATTGAAATGCAAAGAAATGTGAAGTTTCAACATATCAGCTACATATTGAATATACAAATGGAACATATCTGTGGTTTGCAGAAACTTAGAATGCCAACATTTGTTCTGGGTCATTTTAAATCAGTGTTTTGTGTCTAATTATATATGTCTTTGGTGTGCAGCCATGTTATAAGCGGGATAATGTACAGCTAGCTTTTCATTATTGCAAAATGAACCCCTTCGGCCTGATTTAAATCCTGTTCAGACTCAGTGGTTTTAATGTTGCATGTACTGCTGAGTGATTTTTGGGCCTTCACACACCTACTCATGCATTTTTTACTTATGTTGCCTAATTAGATGCCTTCTTAGGACTGTGTAGGAGTGCGCAGACTGCGCTTGATTGACATCTCCCTCACACTCCTGTTTATTTAGTTGAACCTGTAAGGGCAGGGCAACTTACAGCTTTATCATTCTCAGCACACCAACATTCATGACTAAGGCATTTTGGACCAAAACACATGCGTTTCAATGCAGACACATCAATCAGATGATTCGCTTGTGGACGTGTGGTAGATTTTCTTTATGCTTTGACATTCAAATTTGGTGAACATTTTGACATGCATTTGCAAACTGTCATGACTGTGCTGACATTTGAGGAAATGGAGAGAATATGGCGGTCCAAATTAAAGGAGGGGATCATGTTAGCTTTGCAATGCTGTCCAATTCACTGCTTAGTTGAATAAGAAGCAATGCTTAACGTTCTTTACACTCACAGTAGTATCCCTTTTGCCATGATGGAAACTTGCCACAGCTGCTGGTATCCACTGTGCAACCCATGAATAGTCACTGTACTGCCTGTTGTTATATGCTATATGTATTATCGAATAATCTTTCAATTTTTTTCTCTTTTTCATTTTTTTTGCCCATAATGTGTCAGAAAATCGTAAGAAATGCCCACTTAAATTTCCTAAGTCCAAAACCTAAAGCTATTCAGCTTACTCCCATGTTTGACAAAGAAAAAACACTAATTCTTACATTTAAAAACTGCAACAGACTCTCACTCCCAACTCATCAAATACCAGTGCTTGGCTAGTGGCCCTATTTGTCAAACTGTTGAGACGATTTCAGACCAAAGATTTGGGATTAGACGAAACTATTCTAGAACATTGCAGTTACAGTGGTGTGAACTGGACGGTTTCAGATAGACTCAAGCTGGCTGATGGTGTCACCTGCAACTCGGCTGGTCAAATTGTTGGCAGCTGGTTTTAGAACATAAAGTACTTCATCTATTTCAACAGCCAATCATCCCTGCTGAACCCTCTGTTTTCATCCTCATTGTATGCTGGTGTTGAACGGTGGGTCGCTGGTTATTTATCATTGTGCCGTAATTATCATGAATACAGACCATCTGATTCTTATTTGTGTCTGTTTTCGCCGTTTCATCACTACTACGAATGCAGCTGTAGCCAGTATCTCACTATTACTATCCTCATTCATATTTAAAGAAGCTACAAATTACATTCAGCCACAAAATAAGCCTGAAAAGCTGGAAGTCAGAACAAAGTACAGAGAGTTGTTGCATAGAGATGATACACCATCTCATCTAGCACATTGCAAGTAGTTGCCTGTTTCAACTCGTCTCATTACGAATCTTTGGTCTGAAGTGGGCTTTACGCTCTAGGTACCCATCTAGCAACAGTTTCAGATGCTCATGGATGGCATGTCAATTTACGCTTGTTGCATGCGTTATGTCTATTTGAAATAAACTTCTGTTTACATAGGAAATGTTTCTACTTGTTAAATGGATACAGCCTCTTTTCAAAATAAACTTAGAACGTAGGTGAAAATATGAATTTTTAGGTTTACTTCCTTTGCGTTAAGCAACTAAAGTACATGGTTATGTTTTTTAAAAAAAACATACTGTAAGTATTATGCTGCACATACTAACACATTGTTATTATCATGACTTAATATACTTTGGGTTTCACGCAGGACACAAACAGTGGTTTCTCGGGTAAAAGTCCACTGTTTGTTTGATCCATTCACCCATCCTATGCCAGCCTTCTCACTTGTTACCCTGTGGCAATTTCCCAGAGTGTCAAAATATGCCACCACTCAGTGGGTCTCATTCATGAAATGTGAGCAGAAGGAGTTTGTGTGTAAACTGTTCGCAGATGGAAATTTACGTGCATGTCCGCATTCATCAATATTTTAGTAGCTCTGATCTTTTCGTAGCTACTAACAAAATCTACTCCTGCTCCTCACCACTCGTAGTGCTTGTGTAAATTTAGTAAAGCACATAAATATTGGTTGTCACTATTGGAAATTACAATTTTAACTCGTATTGTGCTCTGTTATGTACACAATACACAGATGCCTTTGAAACATGTAATCTAAACATGACAAAAATATTAAAAATATAACACATTTAGTTAAATTAGTTGGCAATTAGCAGGTTTAATATCCAGATTAGGTTCATGATTGTGAATTATCTATGTAAATTGACTCAGTAGATTACATGTTCTTTCTACATGTTGAATGATGATGATGATAAAAATATCCGTAAGGACAGCGGGATCACAGCCTCTTCGGCCTCGGTGCCTGGGTTCAGCAGGGGCAGCAGGAGCAGCAGGTAGTGGAGCCACGAAGGAGCACGCGCCAGCTGAAAGAATTATTTGAGACAACACCTTTTTTTTTTTTTTTTTTTGGCTTTTTGATCATTTGAATGAATAGATCTGATTTGAAAACTGTTTAATTTACGTTGTATTAAACAGAGCTTTAGGCTATTAAGATTCAAATAATTTGAAGACGATGCATACAGACTGCTGTAGGCTATATGTTATCCGTATCATTTGTTAAAATAAATATTAAATAGCTCTACATTCCGACAGCCATCACTGATTTAGAGTTTATCCATATGCACAAAACATCTCTGGTTTCCCGTTCCCACTTAATTCAAAACCCCACAAATGAATCTTCTGTTTGTTTGGTGCCCGCTGTATTTTTTTTTGTGTGTGCTTATGTGTTTCTTTGCCTCCAGTTTCATATCAAACCATTTATGCTTCACCTCTGACATGGTTCTTTGTACCACGGAGACAACACTAACAGCATCTGTTACCTCCCTCCAGGCCTTTGCTTTGCCTGTCCCTGTAACACCACTACTAACTGAAGAAAATAAAATGTTTTTTCTTAAGTCCACTTCACCCAAAATTATTTCGATCTCCGCTTCAGAAAAATTCTTTTTTCTTTCTCTCTCTCTCTTTCTTCCTTTGCACCATGACTGACAAGTTGACTGGATGCACCTACACCTCCTTATATGGTGGTCATTGGCTATTCATGGGCGGGGATTTATGCTAATTGCTGATTGCCGGGAGCGCACTGTCACTTTACGATGGATTGGCATTCAAGATCATACACACGTGTTTACGATCAAATCTGAGTTTCCCGCGGCGTTCCTGAATCCGGAGTAGGTTTTTAGTAGCGTAGGCTTTTATGTGCAAATCTACACACAGATTTACTCACTTTTCATGAATGAGACCCAGTGTGTCTCATATCGTTGCTTAAGGGTGCCTCGGTGTGTCAGTGTGTGATGCCACAGGCCTCTGACCAAGCGTCAGTTTTTGATGAAATGGGACTGGCAGTGAGACCGAGTTGCAAATCAGGGAATGTTTGGCATTTTGCTTGAAAAATGTCTAATTATTAGTCTATTGTCAATACAGTTGCTTGTTATTTATCTGACAATTGACTCTAAGCTCTAATGAATGAATACAATGGTTCTCCTTCTATCGTTTTCATAATGGCTATACAATTAAACCTAATGATAATTATTATTAATGTTGGTATTATTATATTCCAGCGTAACCTGCTTTGAATTTTTTTTTTTTTATTTCACTCTGCCACTCCCATGAGTAACCAGGCACTTATTAGTCCATAAGCTTTGGTGACCTGGTGTAATTCACAGCGCACTGTAGGTCAGCCAACTTTAACCAGAACAGAAGTCTAATTAGCCAGAATATGTGAAAACACCTGTGTGGGTCTGCAGGGTCTTTAGTCCAGGCTGCATACACAGTATGTGTGTGATATGTTTTTCCTGTTGGGTGAAAATACCTTCATTTGTTTTTAAATGCAGTCTCTGGTCTCTCAAAGCCAATTCGACACCTTGTAATTTACAGTGTATCTCTGAGTTGTTGTGTTGAATAGGCTAATACAAACCATCCTGTGTTATGTGGCATTAGCTGAAATGCCATCAAGCCGCTGCACTGCATATACTCTATTACCCGCCTCCCTCTGGAATATTAATCCCATCCAACAGGGGCTTTGGATATGAAACACTTTGCTCCGTGAAACAATGCTCTACTCGACCTTTATTAATAAATTTTGGTATTATTAATAACCGCTGATGGAGGTGAGAGATCATGTTCTAAGTGTTGACGCTTTTTCTTTATGGGAGGGTCCTGGTTCCCCAAGCTGCCACCTTAATTTGACCTTTCAATTTACCATTACGTTTATAATGGCTTCATTCATCAGTGTGAATTGGCGAGGTTAATTTTTCTCCTCACAAAACTAAATGGGAAGATTAGCTTAGAAAATTACTACTGATGAATGACCCATTAGGAAAATCAGGCATCTAGGGCAACGATCAGGGCTACTTGGCTGCTCATGTCCTGTGTGGCCAGTCACTGAGCTGACCTTGTATTCAACTCCAGCCTCACAGCTGTAACATTATGGGTGAAGTCATGACTGCATGGCTTCACTTTTGTCTTGTTTTGAAGACTCATTTTGTAAAGCTTTAAAAAAGTTTTGCAAATAATAAATTCATTTTTTTTAAAGAAGAAAAACTTAACTCTTTACTTTAAGTCCCCTGATCTAGCACTTGAAGCAGTAGACAAACATTTAAAGGTCCAGTGTGAAAGATTTAGGGGTATTTTCTGGTATCTAGAGGTGGGGATGATTGCAGACTGCAACCAGCTGAAACTTCTTCCAGTTCAACGTTCTTCAGTGTTCAGAAGGTTTTTAAGGGGAGCCGAATTATTTACAGTCTCTTCCTCTCTGAAACAAACCAACTATGTGATTAAAACCGGTAAAAACACAGAATAAAGTAGTTTCATGTTACACATCAGTGTTTCTTCTACACTTCTTGACATGTCAGAGACAGGCTGCTGGCCAAGTATCTGCTAATGTGTGCTCACCCTTATCCTCTGATAAGTTATGATCCAGATGTTCAGGAGGTTTATACTGGGAGTCGAATTATCCACAGAGGGCTCTTCCTCTCTGAAACAAACATATCTGGTGGTTTAAACCAGTAAAAGCACTGAATAAAGCAGTTTTACATTACAAATCAGTGTTTCCTCCATGCTGTTTGGCATGTCGGAGACACGTCGCTGGACTAGTACCTGCTAATGTGTGCTCACCCTTTTCCCATCTTTCCGAAATCTCAATGTTTCGACATCCCAATGGTCCGACCATATTAAACCCATTGTTCTGAAGTCCCGTTGTTCCGAAATCTCAATGTTGCAATACAAAAGCAAGCAGCAAGGGAAAGCAGCAAGAGACCGTGTTGTCGTGTTGTTTACTGTTGCCATGACGACAACGGTCGCCTTGTTTTGAGGAAGTAGAAACGATGTTGAAAGTTATAATTTGTAACCCAAACCATGATCTTTTTCTAACCTTAACCAAGTAGTTCTTATGCCTAAACCTAACCAGACCTTAACCATGAAACAGTTACAGTATTTTGTAACAATGAAAAATGAGATTTCGGAACAACGGGACTTCGTAACAATGGGTTTAATATGGTCAGAACAATGGGATGTCGAAACATTGAGATTTCGGAACAGTGGGTCATTTTCGGAACAATGGGATATCAGAATAATGGGATGTCGGAATTATGAGTGGACCCCTTCCTCTGATAACTTAAGATCCAGACATTTAGGAGGTTTTTACTGGGAACCGAATTACTGGCAGAGATCTCTTTGTCTCTTAAACAGATCTGGTGGTTTAAATTGGTAGAAACACTGAATAAAGCAGTTTCACGTTACAAATCAGTGTTTCTTTAATGCTGTTTGGTATGACGGACACAGGCCTCTGGCCCAGCACCTGCTAATGTGTGCTCACTTTTTTCTCTGATAAATTAAGATCCAGATGTTCAGGAGGTTTATACTGGGAGCCGAATTACTGGCAGAGGTCTCTTTCTCTCTGAAACAAACAGATCCGGTGGTTTAAACCGGTAAAAACCCTGAATAAAGCAGTTTCACCAAAAAAGTCAGTGTTTTTCTGACGCTGCTCGTCGCGAAGGGGCTGCTAACTACGGTTGCAGGCGGGAAAATGGCCCTATCTAGAGCCAGTGTCTGATTTGTCCGTTCTGGGCTACAGTAGAAACATGGCAGGACTTGGCAATCTTTGTAGACAAAGACCAACTCCCTATGTGGAAGTTAACATTTCATTCTATGGTAACGAAAAGGTGAATATACATTTTATTATATTCCATCTGCTCAAATGTTTCCCTTAATGCTATGTACTGGACCTTTAAGTACCCCAATGCAGCACTTATAAGCGGTTTACAAACATTCAACAGATTATATTTGTAACACTGAAATGTAGTTGTATGCAGCTAAAAAGCAATTTGTTAGAGTTTATTAAGTTACTGTATTTGTTTCACCTTTTTTTTAAAAAGGTAAAACAATGATTAAATGTTTGAAAATCAAAGAACCTTATTTTATTCATGTAAATAGTTTACTCTGAATTTTCTAATATCAGTTTCTTGAGAAGAACTGTGTTCTTTTTTCAGAACTAATTACAAGGAACAGAGGTATCTCCTTAAAAGACCTGCTTCATTTCAACCCACATTAGTATTTGCTCATAATTAACGTATCTTTGCAAACTTTATTCTGGCTCATTATTCTTATGTTATTTATTTATATATTTTTAACGTAATTTTTGCATGTTAAAGCTGACCTTCTGTGCACTGACTAAATGACTCTGTCTTACACCAGCATTTAATTAGATAGAATTAATTAACTGGAAGTGTACCAGCTCAACATCGTCCCTATTTTACTATCTGTGATTTTGTCTATTCTTGTAATTAGTGGCAAATTACATAGTTCTTTTTGGAAAGTGTCCCAGGAAATTATGTATAAAATTACAGACCTGTAAAAGAAAAACATTCCCAAATTCACAAAATGGTTGTAATTGCCGTGACTTTATTAGAAGTGATGGGTGAAATGTGCTGATAAATGCCACATATTTATCTTCTCTCTCTCTTCCATTAGCTCATTTTGTTTTGGACAGTGGCTTGAACAGAGCAGATGAAACGCCTACAGGACTCTTGTGTTGTAACTATGGTGATGAGACTCTCATGAAATCATTTCCTAAAATCTGCTGCACCTCTTCTTGTCAGAACCCTGTAATAATGATTTAGGAGCAGCTCTGCATCAACGGATAAGGCCTGGAGGAAAAGACATTGTAATCACTTTTTTATACTATAAGTTCATTATTTTGAATAAAGAAGTTTGAGCCGTATGTCTTCACATTTAGCAGAGAGAGACGTCTTCACACAGTGCCTCTAAATTACAAATCAACTTCCACAACTTCTGTTTGCCTGCATAATGTAGCCAATTAAAATGCCTATATGTGATAAGCTTTCTGAATCATCAGCACATATATATGTCAGAACCAATCTTGTGTTTCAGAGAACAAAGCTGAGAACTGTCTGGCTTTGCATGGATGCTATAGGTATTAACTACTCCTGCTGTGCTCACAGCATCACTGCCAGTGCCACTTTTGTTGAGAGACATTTAGGCTTGTTTTTCAAACCGAACATTGCTTAGAAATATTGGCAGTCACAGGCTTTGTTTTTCTGGGCTTGTTTTCAAAATGTGCTTGGTCTTCACAGCCTTGTTTTAGTTCACCTGCTTAATACACAGAAAACAAAACGGCCAGACAATCTCAGATAAAACACAAGCTGTCAATCATTACCACCCGCTGCTCGGCTCTGATACCGGCACAAACTGTAAGACCTGTCTGCACGGAGCACCGTCTCTGTCTCTGTGCCTCTTTGTATTTGTTTGTTGTTACACCCACTGCAATACTTTGAGGAGGGTCTGCAGGTTCTCCATTAACCAACTAGTCTCAGCGAGGGGCAAAATACAGCACTTTACTAAAAGGCTTAAAAGAATTAATTCATTGTTTTATATTTAATATGCTAAATTCAAGGGAAATACATATCTGAAAAGATGAGAACAGTCAGTGTGCTTAGAGTGGACCCTGACCTGCGCATTGAGAAAAACAGAAGAATAAATTTAGTGTATTCATTTATTTGTCAGGGACCACAGGTGTAGCTTTTGGGGGTCCTCTTCAATATTTAGAACTTGTGCATTTCTCCCCCCCATACAAAAACATAAAAGTAGTAGAAGACTTTTATTTTTACTAAGTTGTAGACATTTCCACCTCTTATTGGTGTAGAAAATTCACCTGAAGGCAGGACATGAAGTGTTTGATGCTCACAATGTTCAATTTTTTCCTATGTTTAAAACAGCTTAGCAGGTACTTATGAGCGTATATGACTGTGTAACCTGCGTACATCAGAATTCTAACATTATCACATGCACAGGAGATCACTGATGTAATGACAGTGGCCCTAATATGGAGCCTTGTGGCACTCCCATAGTACCGCACAGGCTCATGTCAACAGTTTAATGTGTTGTTTGAGAGATTACCATTGGACAGCTTAGTAAATAGTATTAAATAGTTAACTGTATCAAATATCTTTCGTAGAGTGCGTTCATTTTGCTTTGGTCTGACTCAGGGACTGATTTTGTTACAAAGTTGCATAATTGCCCAGAGTTGGTTCGTGTTCTAACTGCAGCATTTACAAGCATACCTGATGAAATGCTTTGCCTTGCATTAATAATCCTCCGGGACTGTAACATGCTCATGTTTGACCCAAACAATGTCGACTGCAGTTGGTTCAGGTCAAGGTTGGAACACGTTCCACCTCTTAAAGAGGGTCCCTGAGTGCGATTGCTGTGTTCACACCTGCCCGAACAAATCGCACTTAGGGGGCAAATGAACTTAAGTTCGATTGAACTGACCCTAACGGGGCAGGTGTGAAAGCACCCTAAGATCAAGAAATACTGTTCCCATTGTCTCTCCTTCATCTAAGCAACATGCAGTTACAGCCCTGCACAGGATGGTTATCCCTCCTGCCTTCTACCACTTGATTATTGACCATTACTGTCCGCTCCCACAATTTGTGTTTGGGTTGGAAAGGGCTGATTGATGATATAATGTACAACATATACAACAGTCAATGACGGTTGAATTTTCCATTTAACAGCTGCAACAGTAGTGACAGACAAGGCTATGTGTGCAGCTTCTGATGTGTGCAGTTTAACTAACTTGTTGTGACGAGCCAGTGAGCCCAGTCCCCGAACACGTATGCAGGATGCTCTCATGCGAATCCTGAATGACAGGCATAGAGACAGGACCAGTGGAGAGACAGACTTGTAACGCACTGATCAGGAGTCTTGCTCCTAACTTTATTGTTTTCTAGTGAATCCAGGGACCCACAGTTTATTTTTTGACCGCCCACTACCACCTGCAGCAAAGTTTATTCCGCCTGAGCCTGGGAAATTTGTGTTGGTTTCCAAATGCAGTCCTCGAGAGTGGGTCACTCTAAATCAGAATTGCAAAGGACAGAGGTGATGCTCCTATTTCTACATTTTCTACCAACTGTTCAGCAATTACTTTTTCAGTAGCTTTTTAAACAGCAGGGAGTATACTGATGGGTCTGCAGTTGCTGACCTCCTGTCTGTCTCTTGTTTTGAATACTGGTGTTACAGTAGCAGTTTTCATAACACTGGGAACTAGACTCCTCTCCAGTGACCAATTTATGATGTAAGTAATAAAAGTTGTTGAATTGTTTTTTTAAGGAAAACAGCATAAAGTCCCCAACTGTCTTTTGTAACTGTCTGTCTTAAATTACCGGTGCATTCACATACAATACTTGCGCACAGAGGAATGAGTACCAGCAAAGTTTTCTGTATGTGGCCTCAGTAGACGTCTCCAACACACACACACACACACACACACACACACACACACACACAAAACCACCCACTATTGCACCATACAAGATAAAAAGCTGGGGTGCCAAAGAAGACGGAGCGCATTGATTAGGGAAATACTGTAGATGTTAAAAATAATTAAACAGAAACAGTAGGCATCAGTGTGATAACAATAATAAAATAAACATTCAATAACAATTGAATTCAATTAAAATTTAATAGCTTCATTAAATGGTAATAAAATGGTAATCAAACTGATTCCCTATAAGACAGTTAAAATCAGATCAGGGTGCTGCCATTGCATTGTTATCACTTAAGCAGCTCAACTTTAACAAGAGCCCCAAAATCAATTTCATATGAGATTTAAAGGCTCTCTAATATTTAATCTTTTCAGTCCTCATCCGAATTGGTATAACTCAGTGTTTGTGTAATACAGAGTGCCACGCCTCTACAAAACCTGGCAAATATTGGTGTTATCTTTGATCATTTTTGGGTATTGCTAAGTGGTTTCATGAATTTATATTCTTTACTGTATAATTACTTTCAGTGTCTACTGACACAAACTGACGGATAAAAATCAATACAGTTTTCATAATGTAACAATTTCACCTTTCCATGTGCTGCCAGAATAACTAAGTCTGTGCTATAATAAATGAGCAATAAACAATTTCCCTTCATCAAACTGCATTGGCCACCCTGTATCCAAAAAATTATTTGATATACAACTGATTTGCATTGGCTAATACATGTTTTAGGAAACGTAATGCCAACTGGAGTACACTGAAGACATGTTAACAAAGTCACTTAGCTGGTAGTTACCTTACAAAGACAACTATCAGTCTTTTTAGTATCACAGACTCGCCTCCTTTAGACTTGAAAGGTCAAACTGAAGCCGGAGTATCTGGAGAAAACCCACGCTGACATGGGTGGAACATGCAAACTCCACACAGAAGGGGCTTGAACCAGGAACACTCTTGCTGTGAGGCAACAATGCTCACCACTGCATCACCATTCCGCCCTATTCTCATGCACCCTTCATTTGTTTTCCTACGAAAAGCAATGCGCCAATATCCATACATATGTCATGTAACGATGAGCCAGTTATTCAGAACCCATATATTTTGGAAGGCTGCGTTCACGTGACCATTGTGTTGACGATAGTAAAGAAGGATGCAGTCCTGAGTGGTCCAGCTAGGACGCAAGTTGGGGTGGTGGATGGGTCACAACATACAGGACTTTGCCCTGGGATTTTCCACAGGTTTTCGAAGCCATGTGAACTCTGACTGAATTTTGAGTCATTTTAAAGTACGTCCTCAACATGTTTCTTTCCCTAAACATAACCACAGTAACTTTATATTAACTAGGTAACTTTACGTAACGGACGTAATCTCATTCGTGGGGCACTTACTCATAGGATATCATAACTGTTGTGTGTGCACTTTTGTAGGATACATTGGAAAGGTGACAGCTCAAAGATGGTGGATTATTTCTTTGGAGAGCAGAATTAATGTCATGTCACTTACATGTTCCAATAGAGTTTTTTGCTGCACTTAAAACTGTCCATAGAAACTTCTCAAAGCACTTCAAACCATCATAATTAAATGTTAGTCTATGTTTTATGTTTTTATGTTTTTGTGTTCCTCAATGCACAGCTTAAGTTCTTAAGCGCATGTTGTAGGAGCTGTGAAACATGGTTTTTAATTTTTAAAGCTTTGGGAGATGTGGGTATTCAGTCACAAATCTACATCTTTGCTGAAGCCTGTTGAAGTGGTACTGTAAATAAGGTTAGGGTTCAATGAAAATCATATTGAAGCAACGCCCACATTTCCCAGCATGCTGGACTGAGTAGTTTGTAGTATGCTGTTAAGTTTGCTGTTTCTGTTCTGTAACGCAAATGTCATGATGGTTCATGCTAGTTATTGTCATTTGTGTGGTAGTTTATAATTTGCATCATTAGTGAGTTGGCGACTCCACTTCATGACCCCAGCTCTACCTTCACACTGAGTGTTCCAGTGTGTTGTTCATCTGTTACGTGTCAGTAAAGATTGACAGTGTTCAGAACTACTCTTTGTCCTCTGTGAAGCAGAAGTTGTCACAGTATGTTCATTTTCAAACATTACTTGTAACTCGTCAGTGTGCCTGCAGGACTGAAAACAGTAATCGGTGTCCTATTTGCTGTCCTTTAATGGGCTCGTGTTTACACTGTTCATGAAAAGAGTCCTTCAACACCCCCTCTTGTGGTATTGATGACCTTGTAAGTGGAAATTTTCAGAGTGCTCTAAGTTCACAGGTTGTGAAGTGTTTGCTGATGTTTCTGGAAATGTGGGAGGCCATAAACATTTGTTTTTGGGTGGATGGGAAGTTTTTAATTTTAGTCCAATAGAGTTTTTCTTAGTAATTTTACAACTAGTCCATACCCATTGGTAGCTTTGTCACATTCTACCTATGCCAATCCTCAATGCCTACATGCAGTTTCACATAGATTGACCACGTCAGTGAGTAGGAAAACGTGGGACAGACAGAATGACTGACTGACAGAAAGACACACTGACAGTTTCTGTGATTATGTACAGCATACCATACCATGACTTAGTCATACCAAAAATTAGAAAAAAACCCCCAAAACTATTCGACCACAGGGGGAGCCAGAGCGATCGGTTGCATTTTAGCCATTTTTAAGCATTTTTCTGTTGTTATAGCGCCACCCAGTTGCCAGTTAGAGTTAAATTTCTCCAGTCACCTTGAGGCGTCCTGTTCTACATATCTACCAAGTTCAGTAAAAATCGATATGGTGGTTAGGCCTAGATAAGAAATTAGCTCTCTAGCGCCCCCATTTTGTTTGATGGGGTCAATAATGGAGGGGTCCCCTCAGATTATGTGTGGTCATATGCCTACAAAGTTGCGTGGTGATGGGTGAAACCCTTGAGATGTTATACACCTTTATGTGATGAGCCACGCCCTCCGCAATATTCATTGCCTTATAGAAGCTCAGTTTGAGTAAGTTTTCCAACTTTTGCCAAGAGGGAACTTTAGATATTGGTCCCTAGATTATATTCACCGAGTTTCATGCAGATCGGTCAAACTTCCTAGGAAGAGATCGATTTGAAGTGTTTTTCAAAAAATTCAAAATGGCAGAAAATCTATAAAACCGGAAGTTATGGGTTCTTGAGGCAAATTTGTTCCTCATGAGGAGAGGCATCTCTGTGCAAAGTTTCATGTCTCTACGACATACGGGGCATGAGATATGCCCATTCAAAGTTTGCAATTTCAATCGGTTGCTATAGCGCCCCCCTTAGGCCAATTGATGTAATATTGCTTCATTCGCATCCTCCCATGACCCTCTACCACTGTGCCAAATTTCACATGGATTGACCAAGTCAGTGAGGAGAAAAACATGGAGCAGACACACAGACAGAGTTTTCGTCATTATATAGTAAGATATGTCCGAGAAAAATGTTGATATTTCCAAAGGCCTCATCTTTTTCTTCCGCCATTTTGTATTTGCATTTCTGCTTAATGTCACCCGCTTGCTAGACTCAGCAGCTTCTAGTCACCAACAGTAGCGTATATGTTACCTAGTGGCAGTGCTCCACAACTTGGACACCACGTATATCCCTTCCCATGTGGAAACCACGAGCTCACAAGTTCCTCTTGAAGGCAACAATTGTAGGACTAACTAGTCCAGTTACAGTACAAGTGTGTTTCTGCTCATGCATACTTTGTTGTCTGTTGTCTCTAAATACATCCCTTCTTTCTCTCTGTTAGAGCATTTTAACTGGAAACAAATACCAGTGCTGTAGCCACCCATAGTTTATTATGAATGTCTGGCTGTTTGTGCCTTCTGTGCACTCATCTGCTATACAAATACCCCTCCTCAGAGTGTCTGTTCTGTAAAAAGGGATGAGTGGTGTCAGGAAGGAGGGGGCCTGGATTGATGTTGTCAGGGAAGTAACCAGGCTTTTATGTTAATTCATCAGCTGGCAATCATGGTAGAAAGCAGCACCAGTTAGATGGAGGTGGTGTGGCCAGTGACTGTGGGCGTGAAGATCATGAACAGATGTGTAAGAGATTATTATCACACTTAACATAGAGAACAGTACTAATCATAAATACCAAAGAAGCGACATTAGCATACCATTAGAGTAAAGTGGAGATTTTCAGCAAAGAAATCACATGTTTTAGAAGCACAAAAACAATACATACTATATGTAGTAGCAAATATTAGACCAGGCATTGCAAACAGAGACTTCAGACCGGTCATTGTTGAAGAAATAAATGTACAGTTTTTAAAAAGAAGGCCAGTGGAGAAGGGAAATTCCCTGTTGAAGTTGAAGCTCTACAGACTGACAGGCTACTCATCGATCGGACAGTTTTGGTGAGTTCATCAGAGTCCATGTGGGGAATCAAATTCCTGTGACTGACAGCAGTGTATCCAGCATTTTAATGTGTATATTTATGTTCTGTGGAGTCACAGTGAGCTCAGAGAAATAACTGCTTATCATCATTATACATATTATCAGACTGCAAATCAAATAATGACAAACAGGTTGAGTCGTGATGAGAAAGAGGCGTCTGTAAAGCAATATTCTACGGTGGATTACAGAGGGATCGCTTTATCACGCACTTTATAATGGACCTAATTAACTGCTGCAGTACATGGTGTAGGATCCAAGCACAGGAGACCGCTGTGTTAACTGTCAAACTGATGAGGGAAAATCATGCGCTGACATGCATTCATGCTACCAAGGTACCCAGTGATTTGCATAGATATAAACATTACTTATACAGATTGCTTATTATAAATCAGCTGGATTTATTAGACCTCTGCAAATGGTTTAAAATGCAGCAGCATGTCTCCAGCCATGGACGGTTCATGCTACTTCACTTTTCATTACTCTTTACCAACTCCCTGTTCAGTTTAAGTCACTAATGCTTTCCTGCAGAGTGGAAAAACACAACACCCACGGACCAGGATTCCCACATTGAGTTTAATGAGTGTTGGGCTCATTACTCAAAAAATGTAATTCATTTCTCATTACTAGTTACACCTTCAAAAAAAAAAAGATACTAAGTGAGTGAGTGAGTCGACTTTATTTATATAGCTCTTTTCACAGACATAGGTCACAAAGTGCTTCACAGGGGCAATATACAACAAGAAACAAATCATGGCGACAAAGTGACTACATGAGGCACGTAATGAGAGGTGCACATCTAACAAAACTATTTGCGCACACACACAACAAAAAGAAGAATACACACAATTTGAAAAAATACAGCTCTGGTGCAAACAAGTTACCCAAAGGCCTGTCTAAACAGATGTGTGTTGCTGATTGATTGATTATTCAGCAGATTGTAAAGGAGCAGGCAGAGCATTTCAAAATTTAGGTGCTACGGCACAAAAGCTTGATTACCACATGTGTTTTTAGGCGAGTGCAAAGGACAGACAACACATTTAGTGTATTTGATCGAAGAGAGCGAACTGAATAATCTGGGTAGAGTAGTTCAGGTACATAAGAGGGAGCCTGACCATGTAATCCTCTGTATGTAAGAATGAGAATTTTGAACTGGATCCTAAACTCAACAGGGAGCCAATGAAGAGATTTTAGTACAGGGGTAATGATAGTATTACTTATTACTTACTTATTACTCCATGCCAGCAATAATTTGTTGCATTACTTTTCTGTTAAACCCCACAAAAGTAGTTAGTACGACCTTTCTCATCAAAATTCAGACTTTGCATGTGCGCCTCTGTTACTCCGGTTCAGTTCCAGTTCCCATACTCAATTTTGGACCGTTCAGAGCATTTCGTACAGAGATGGAAAAGTTGGTTCTCAACTGAAACCAAAAAATAGCAGGTTTTCCTTGTCTTGAAGTGCAAACTGGGATGACATCAGTAGACGTGTCATATTCTACAGGTTGAAAAGAAAGGATGGAGAAGGCAACAATGGAGAAGTCAAGTGAGAAATCATCAGCGTGTGCAGTGGTCTCATTAATAGTTGGTCCATTCATGTTTTTTGGGTAAAGACTAAAGTTAAAGCAGCTGTGCGGAACTTTTTACCATTTATAAAACTGTGCCTAGTTTGTATCACCGCCCCTTAAAGATCCGCATATTTATTTGAACCCAACTGCGACAAAAAAGCCTTTCTCTATATGGCTATTTAGCGTAGCCTCGGTCGGGTCGGACACAGCGGAAGTCAACAAAACAGAATACGGCACCTGGAGGCAGAAGTAAGTCTGCACGCCCGCAGCAGCCCGCAGCCATTAAACCACAGAAGAAGAACGAGTCGTGTTTACAGAGAGTGTTCTTCGAGTAAGCGGTATGCAACGGACATTGCTGAACACATAACAGTTTTACCAGATGTATCTATAAGGACTTGGTTGTACTTTCGATGTCATGACGGATAAAGAAGGAGCACCATCTAAAAGAAAAAGAACAGAAGAAGGCTAAACGGGACAATGATAGGGCTCAAGCCCAAACGCGTGTAAACCTCGGTCGGGCATTCACCAAGTGGAGAAAGCTGAGAGATTTGAAAGGTTTTAAAACTGATCCTGAGTTGGCCCTTTTCCTAATCAACAGGTATGTCATTTTTGTTTTTATTTAGGGAATATACCACAACTTGTTAGACGTTATTTCCCTTCAGTATGTGACAACATGGAAGTTATAAGCAAGCTAAATGTAACGTTAGCTGATGTGAACCGCTTTTGTCTAGTAACGTTACAACAAACGGCACAAAATTATCTGTGACTGTGACCATGAACACAAATATACAGCAGGCAGATGTCAAGAAATTCAGACCTACACCAGAACATTTATGATTTTCCTCTCGCTCTCCAAAACAAATGCATGCGGTAATTGCTGGTTGCAGTTGAGATTTTACAAATGAAGCCGAATGCCGGCTGCAGTCGGAATTTTACGACACCAGGCTGTGGGTGTCATACCGCTTCGGCCAAAAGGGGCGCTATAATCAACGAAAACGTAAAGTTCCGCACAGCTGCTTTAACAGGTAACAGCAGTTTAAAAACCAGAGCTTATTTGGTGGAAAAGACGTATGTGTGAATATCAGAGGTGGCTCAGAGGTAGAGCGGGATGTCCACCAATCGGAAGAGCAGTGGTTCGATCCCTGGCTTCTCCAGTCTGCATGTCGAAGTATCCTTGAACTAGATACTGCTTCCATCGGTGTATGAGCATGTTAAAAACTGAGTAGCAGTTGGCACCTTAATGGTAGCCATGGCCACCAGTGTATGAATGTGTGTGAATGGGTGAATGTGACTTGTAAGTGTTTCCGTCTTTAAAGCTTGCTTGCTGCTTTGTGACGTGCAAGCATGACGACTGTAAAAAATAAATCTGAGGATGTGATTGATTGCTGGATTTTAAAATCAGTAGGGGACTGACAACTAAAGTTGGTTATTAGAATCCCTTGTTGTGTTCAGAAAAAATTTCAATTGAATTTGAAGGCCTACCTCTTTTAAGAGTAGTTACTCACCTAATATGTGCTTTCTCTCCTGCTCTTTCTCTAGAGCGTGTTAGATGTGGTAACACCCCTCCAGTCTCAGCCATCCTGTAGCATCATGTTGAATGTAGGTGTGCCCTCGCCACTGTACTCAAAAACACACACCATCAGGAGTGAACTTCATTTGAACTTAATTAGCATTAACGCTTGTAATCAGACAAGGTGCTGCCACCACTGAGCAAACTAATTTACAGGCAAGTACACATCTGAACAAGCACCGACCGTCATTTGCATTCAAACACGGGCTTAGACGACTATTGACCACCCGCCTAGTGTCCTGACTGAGTGAACTGATGGCTTACAGGGAAAATCTGCAACACCACAGAGAAGAAAAGCTGTGTAAATTTACTGCTGTTGAGTTTCAAGTCTCTACCTTTTTCTTTTATTGTTGAAATGAACTGCTGGGTCCTTTGCCACCTACAGTCCTTTGCTCACTTTTGCACATTTAATAATCGAAAACAAAGTCTCCATCCCTTTCACAGGTAGGATCTAATAAGTGCTCAGCCAGGTGTATATTAATAATTGGCCATCATGAAACAACAGGACTTGGAAACCAGCTATGTCACAATTTTTCAGGTATGATTGTAGAAATTGTGAATAGTTTAGTGAATTTGAAATTTGACCACAGATTTTTGACCTGAAATATCTTTAAATGATTTTATCGCTTTTATTTTGTTCCTTGCTGTAACAGTTTTTGTTTTAATTAGTCTCTTATAGACCTTTTACACAGAGGACATTTTAGCCTTTCATAGCTGGAAGAAACATGTATGATTGATACCACTGAAAACCAATTGTATACCATTTAGGTGAGCTAGTTCCAGGGTCCTGGCATCGTGCATGCTGGCTCACTGTCAGGACTTACTGGGACACTTGATGAAACTGAGCTATCATTAACAACACCGTTTTTTTCCCCTGCTATAACAAGTCCAAATGTCAGGTCAGGTCAAGCACAGTACCTTCCAGAAACTTCTCAAATGTCGAGGCTGTACTTATTTACTTTGACTGCCAGGCTTCCAGATGTTTTCTCTTGTCTTTAAGAATAAGCAAGAGAATTCCACATATGGTTGGATATAACATCTCTGGCAGACAGTGCGTTGTAAATGTTAATGCCAGTACTTGATGCTTTTAGTAGACACTTAATTAAAACTTGTAGTAGATGACCTGTGCCTGTAATTGCAATATGATGAAAGACCTCTGTTAATTTTCTTATTCATGGAGTTAAAGTTAAAATTCAGTCATGTAACATTATTAAGACAACAGACATTAAATTTAACTCTTCTCATGTTTGTTATAGTATTTGAATGATACCTTTTCACAGTATTTATATTTGCTTTGTAATTTTCTTTAAGTCTTTGCATGAAATGCCTTCAATTAAGGGTGTCGCTGTGTTGAAAAGTGATCAGGACATAAGGGCTCAGCTGATTCTGTAAAGGAAAAGCACTATTTTTTGGCAACAGGGCAACAGTTGACAGTTCAAAATATAAAAACACGATGAACTTTTCTCATTTAAAGCTTTCCCTGCTGGGTCAACACATTTATTTACTCTTCAGCCGTCTTTTGTTTGGGAAGGAAGCTGCTTTAAATACGTCCATGGCACCTATTTATGTCAGTACCACATTACTTCAACTTAATTTATAAAGCTTTAGGTTTAGCTTGCGTCATTTATTTGGACAATACACATTAGTTTTTTTGTATATTTACATTGCATTATGCTTTCTTTTTTTGTACTTTATTTTTATTTTCAAGATATTAAAAAAACATTACAACATAGAACAAAAGGTTGGTCACCTATGAAATTTCATATACAAGACATTGATGGGAATACATGTCAATTACAGGGGTAGATCAACAATCCGACATATACCCAATCCACTTTTCCCAAAATTTCAAGAATTTGTCAGTCTGTTGATTCAGTGAAAAGGTTATACTCTCTTTGTTGGAGGCTTGGGCTGCAGCCACCTTCGCGTTACAGCTTTCTTACTGGTTGCTAATAATATATTCAATAAATATTTGTCTCATGCCAATAGATGAGGTGCAATATTGCCCAAGTATATTGTGGAAAAAGAACAGCCAATTACATCACCAAAAATGCTTTGCATTGTGTTACCTCCTGCCAGCATGACCAAATGGCTGGGCAGCTCCAGAATACATGAAAATGATCTGCAAGCTGTTCCCTGCAATTCCTCCACATTATGCTTTCTTATTGTATGAATAAACCTTTCTCAATGTTTTCTCATTGGTCAGTGAACATTTCTTGTTGAAAGCTAATTTTCAGAACATTTTTAACAAACTATGCTTTTAAAAAGTGATGGAGAAATGTCCTCAGTGTCCCCAGTCTAAATGCAATGTATCCTCAGTTTGTATGATATCTTAGCAAAATGCACATCCAACAGTTCCCATGATACCTAATGAATTAACGCCCCACAAATAATGTTACGTATTTAACCTGAGGTTATGGAGGATAGGTTTAGGCAAGTGAAGTTACTTTGGTTAGGTTCAGAAAAAGAAACATGATGATGACATACTTTAAATTAACTCAGTTTACTTGGTTTCACATGGCTCCAAACACTGGACTCATGGAGGTAAGTCCTGTGTTGTTTGACCATTGTCACAGCCCGGCTCAGAAGCTATGACAAAAACGGGAGACAAACAAGCTGGCTGATGAAAATGATACAACGATAATAGTCAGTAATCAGTAATGAAGTGCATGCGTGGGTGCGTTTGTGGAAAACAAAAAAGAAGAACCAAGAGCTGTCCTCAGGCCAAGAGAGAGGGCAAGACTGACGACGAAGGAAAGAAGTATGCTGGAGCGCACACCGGGCTCAGGTGTGGCTCAATCAGCCATAGACCCTCCTCTCAGCTCCTGCAACACAACAAACGAGATCCAGCAAGAGAGCCATCTAGAGTATAAGAGGAGGGTTGTCACACCATCTGCCACCCAAACCAGCCTCCTTACGCGGACTGTTTGTCATTACTGCACTTCCTTCTTTATTCCCGTCAGCGCTTTGGCCACAAGATTGCTGTCTTCCCCCATAATGTGGGATATACACAAATTCCTGGCTCATGATTATGTCAGCTTATACAAATTGTGGTACATTCATTTTCGTTATACAACAGTACAAACAGTGCATGAGAACAGTCTATGCCCACAGTTATTCATTCTGTTTTAGTTCTGGTCTTCAGTAGTAAATTGTTAAGTGTGTATTTCTGACACTCTGCCTGTTTTTGGTTCAAATGACAGCAAGTGTTCAGCAGCATGTGGTCCATGATTCATGAAACACCTCCTCATATAAATTACTGCAATGTATCCTGTAACAACCCACAGTTTGTGAAGTACTTTACTAAGCTACAGGCCTGATCGCGCTCTTAGCAGGAAGAGAAATAATTGAGTCTTTTGGGTGGAGAAATGCTTCTCGCTTAAGGCCCCCAAAAGTTGAACGCCAGCCCTGTCTGGGAGCATTTATCATAAAAAAAAGCTCCCACTCTGAGCTGTGTTCAGTCACTCCAGGATTTTAGAGTCAAATCCTTCAATACATATTACCTTACCCAGAATGAAATATGACATGCATCTATTGGACAGGAAGAAAGTGCGGTGTGATTGGGCACAGCATGTCTCTTCTAGTTCACCATGAAGCTGGGCTATTCAAAGTGGTTATAATGACAGCTCAAACAGGGAGCCTCCTCTGGGAATAAAGATAAGGCAGAGCAAGTGTGTGTGTGTGTGTGTGTGTGTGTGTGTGTGTGTGTGTCTGTGTGTGTGTGTGTGTGTGTGTTTGTTGGGGTAAAAGGAGGGGTTACAGGAGAACAGGCAAGAAGGCGAGGAGGAAAGACAGATGGACAGAGAGGAGAGAAGGAGACAGATGGAGAGTGAGAGGAGGGGAGAAAGAGAGACAGAGAAAGAAAGACAGAGATTGCGTAATAGCACAGAAATGGCCATGATTGCTCACTGCAGCATAATTTAAAACATGGCACCCATCACAATTTTTCTATTGCCCTTTCTCTGTCTCATTAAACTTTCTGCTCGTTCCCTGTCTGTACTTCCTGTTTCGTAACCAAGAAAAGTAAATCCATTTTTAAACAGAAAAGTGTCACAATGTGTTCTCTACAGTGCATAATGCAAACCTATAAAGGTGGCAACCAAAAAGGTCAAACCATTATGAAACATTAAATGAAACAAAAAGACATAATTCGGAGGAATCGTGCACAACAGCCATTAAAACAAAAACAGGCAGCCACATTTGCGGCAGCATCTGACACAACACATGCAGTGTGGACGTGTGGTGAGGCGAGTGAGGACCCTGCGAGCTCAAAGATGTTGCACTTGCAGATGCTCTGTAATTGATCAAAGCCTACATTATGCACTGCGTTTTTTTTAATTATATCAGTTGTGGGAACACTGTGGTCTGTGGTGTGCGAACGTGATGCGGAGCATGAAACTGAGGGTCTGTGTTTGACAGCAGAGATATGAACCACATCAAAAAACAGTGACAGCAGAGGTGGAGATGGGTGGAGCAGTACAAAAGCAGAGCAGGTCAGGTAAAAAAATAAGGGACATACATATGACAAACATGTAAAATTTTGTAGCGCATTTTGTTGGTTTTCTAAAAGTTGTAGCAACTGGAATATCAAGATGCTGCATTCAAATTAAAGGTGCTAGTTGCACAGTTGCCCACATACAGTTTCACATGGTGTGTGTTTGGGATACAGGTCATAGGAAACTGCAGATTAAATAGTTAACTGAACCCATTAAGAAGAGCAATGTATTCAGACAGAGTTTTTGTGAATTTGATAGTATAATTTCTTTATTGAAAGTACAGTAGTACCATTGCCAATAGTGGGATAGTTAGTGGGCTAAAACTGTACATTAGTAGTTGAGGTAGAAAGTTGAAAGGCAGATAGTTAAAGTGTTTATATGTTGTATTGACTTATAAGTGGGGCACACTGGTAGTTCACATGGGAAAGATGCAGCTAGCCCTTGTTGCAGCAGCATACCATACCATGACTTAGTTATACCAAAAATTAGAAAAAAAGAAAAAACATTGGGCCACAGGGGGAGCCACAGCGATCAGTCGCATTTTAGCCATTTTTAAGCATTTTTCTGTTGTTATAGCGCCACCCAGTTGCCAATTAGAGTTAAATTTCTCCAGTCACCTTGAGGCGTCCTGTTCTACATATCTACCAAGTTTAGGCCTAGATAAGAAATTAGCTCTCTAGCGCCCCCATTTTGTTTGATGGGGTCAATAATGGAGGGGTCCCCTCAGATTATGTGTGGTCATATGCCTACAAAGTTGCGTGGTGATCAGTGAAACCCTTGAGATGTTATACACCTTTATGTGATGAGCCACGCCCTCCACAATATTCATTGCCTTATAGAAGCTCAGTTTTAGTAAGTTTTCCAACTTTTGTCAAGAGGGAACTTTAGATATTGGTCCCTAGATTATGTTCACCGAGTTTCATGCAGATCAGTCAAACTTCTAGGAAGAGATCGATTTGAAGTGTTTTTCAAAAAATTCAAAATGGCGGAAAATCTATATAACCGGAAGTTATGGGTTCTTGAGGCAAATTTGTTCCTCATGAGGAGAGGCATCTCTGTGCAAAGTTTCATGTCTCTACGACATACAGGGCATGAGATATGCCCATTCAAAGTTTGCAATTTCAGTCGGTTGCTATAGCGCCCCCCTTTGGCCAATTGATGTAATATTGCTTCATTCGCATCCTCCCATGACCCTCTACCACTGTGCCAAATTTCACATGGATTGACCAAGTCAGTGAGGACAAAAACGTGGAAGAGACACACAGACAGACAGAGTTTATGTCATTATATAGTAAGATAGTTGCATTATTTTGGATGTACGTCAACAGCCCAGTCGCCAGGGGAAAATGTTGCCATTGCAACTTTCTGACCATTGATCAAGACCAAAAAGAAAAGCTTTTTTGATTTAGTGAGTTGTTGTTGTGTTTTCTTTTTAGGCATGAAACATGGGTATTTTTTGGTGACCCATCAGGTGGCTTTTAAGGCACAAAAAGCAGTTATTTTTTTATCAAGACATTTCGGCTATTACCAAGACATTGCTGCATTTCCTGGATATTGGCCTGAAAGTAGTCAGCAGACATTGTGTCTTTTCCTGCCAGGATTGTGTCCCCCAGATGCCAACAGTGCTGTTTGCACCCAGAGTGCAAATAGCCAGTTTGGCTATTTGCACCAGGGTGTATATTCAGGGTGGCCTTGCAATGTTAGAATTTGATGTTTTTACAAGCAGGTATGTTTCTCTGTTCTGATAAAGTTTATGTACACTAGGGGTGGGTGATATGGGCCTAAAATAATATCATGATATTTCAAGGTACTTTTGCGATAACTTTATTCTTGGTGATATGACAATTTAGTGAAAAATATTTTTTTTTATTATTAATGTAAGAAAATAGAATTGCAACTGCAATTTGTGTTTGCATTCAAATATTCGGTAAAAACAAAAATGATCTCTCATTTCTTTAGTTTGTGAACAACAACAGTAACTCAGAGTGAGATTCAGATTCTATTTACAATATTAATAGTTCAACAAAATAAAATCTACCACAAATTACACATTTAAACAGCTGCTAATTACAAAAAAATGATCTAGAAAATCCGTAGAAAATCCTAAATGACTGAGGTTTTTTTTCCACCTGGACCTTTATGCTCTGCCATTTCTCCGCTAATCATCACACTGTAACCTGTGACAGGCTGTTATGCTGCCATAACTCTTGCACATTTACATATATGTAGTTTTTTGTCGTGTTGAGCAGCATATGACAAAGTGACTTGAGGACATGGACTCCCGTGTGGCGAGAGAAAAGAGGGAGAGACACTGTGCTGCTGCCAGAGGAGCCGCTGAATGAGTTCCCTCTGAGCAGTAAGGCCCTGTGTCCACACATCCCCCCCCAAAAAAATGCCCACGAGGGTTTTCGTTTCTATGACAACAATATCTTGACAATTCCTGTAGCCGCGCAGTTTTGCAGCATCACCTCTTCGTTTTTTATCTATAGTTTGACATTTCCTTCACGATGAGCACCAACCGGAAGATGCTTGCGCTCATATTATGTTTGGATGAGCTTAATAGTGATGTCCCTGCTGTCACTGCTCAATCTGACAGACGTATATGTAGAGCAAGGAGGATGTGGGTGCATGACACTAACCGTTGGAGGCATCAATACGGTGAATACCATCGCCTCGTCCAAGAGCTGCGGTTAGATGGAGACCGGTTCCAGGCCTATTTTAGGTTAGCCGCTGGGCACGCCGATTTTCACCGGGGACGCACGCGAGTAATTCAGGCTGACATTACCTGCTTTTCAGCGAACTCTTCTGGTAATTTAATTAAAAGGCATGGCATATAGGCCCACAGTAGCTTATTATTGTTATTATTATTATTATTATTATTATTATTATTATTATTACTGGGTCTTATAAGAGTGGGCTACAATGAGTACCGGGCCATCAAATCACAGCATCCACGGTGAGAGGACACGGAATTGTGTGCGCTTTTACGCATGCGGGTGTAGGTGATCACGGATCTTTGATGTGGGAAAGATGTAGCCAGATGTATTACCTGTTTTACATACGTGGCTGTCTGTCCGTCCATCCGTCCGTAGCACGAGTCATGTGCGCCACTTCACCACCGACCGGTGCGTAAAAGCGCAAACAGTCCCTCAGCCAGCAGGCAGGGAGAGAGCAGCCCTCGCGAGCTGCTCTCTCCCTGCCTGCAGGGCTGTCCCTCCTTGAGGCAATGAATGAGGAAATAATTGCCCCGGCGATATAACGAAATAATAAGTCGTTATCACGAGATAACAGTACACACACACAAAAAAAATACATGGCTGTTCTCATCTTCCGTATGATACATATACTCTGTTAATCTTTTAATGCTACAGCTGGTGAAGTCATCATCAGGATTTGTGTTAATGTACTTAGTAACTTTGCCACCACTGTGTGGGTTAGAATTGATTACGATTACGTGTGTTGCTGTAAAATCTCTCAATTTATATAGGCCTATTGCTGGAAAAATAATTAATTTAACTAAGCTACTATTATATATATATATATATATATATATATATATATATATATATATATATTCTCTGTCATGGTAATGTCTGTGTGACATGTCATACAACTCCGGATAGACGGACACAGACAGCACCAGCTTCTCCTCCATTTTTTTCTGGTTACCAGGGTGACGAGTTCCGCGATATGATTGGTTGCCTGGAAAAAGCGCCGGTGAGGACACCAGTGCCTCTCTGAAAAGTTCAGAGATTTTCAACTTAAAACGCTCGGAGCGGCCGCACAAAAAAGGAGGAGCGGCGGGAAAAAAGACTCTGGGCGCAACGCCTTTTTCCTAGGCGGCCGCATGCAGCCGCAGATGCTCTCTCCTCATTGGGAACAATTGAAAAAAGACGCTGGCCTTCTTCTGGCGCTAAGAAAAAGGCGCTATGTGGACACAGGGCCTCCGGGGCTGTTCATAAAACATTCAGGACACCCAGGCCTGATGATGCCACAGTTTATTTCACCCTACTGAAGCTGCTCCTCTTTTTGGAACTGCTGTGGAATCTGTAATAACTTTGCTTTTAGCCATGCTTGTTGTTGCCATGGGTAACGGTATGATGTAACATGCCAACAAGTCAAAGTATCACAATATGCATTTTTCATATAATATTTAAAATTATACCGCTATTATCATGAACCAGATGATATGGCACACCCCTACTACTGTACACAGTGTGCATTCAGCAGCTTTAATCCTACATACTGAAAACAATAAGTCAACTAAGTCTAAAATTGATAAGCCAATAATGACTCACACAAGACTCTCCTGCATGAAAGACCTGTTCTACACACATTCATCCATAATATTTTCCTCTCTACATGCCATCTATAACACATAACCTGATTTTCTGGCAGCAGATTTGTCAGGTGTTTTGTTGTAAACTTAACGCGTTAATGTCAGAGAATATCTGGAATCGGCTAGAACCAGCCCTGACCATACCCTCTTTTCCCGAGATGTAACTGCCCCCAACCTTGATGCATCGATGTGATGAGTAGTGGCCGATTACAGAACAAAGTGGGATCCAAAAGAACGCGTCGTAGCAATGGGATTAAATAGCGGAATAGCCGCATTGTGGCTGTTCTAACCCTCAGGTGGAAATAGACACTCTGTTTTTGCTTCTTTCTATAAATGATTGATGTGGATTGTCATTGTAGTTTTGCTGTGGGTTCACACTAGAATAATGTGCATTGTTCCTCTTAATCACTACTGAAAGTAAACACATCTACAAATAAAGTATGCCCATGTAACAGTAACATCAAATTTCCTTAACACAGTGAAGAAGGCAGTGATAATGAATATGGCTAAAACACTCCAGAACCCAAGTGTTGGAGACCCCTTAACCACTGAGTGGAAATACAGCAGTCATCTGTACAACTAAATAATCTTTCTCACTGTGGACTTGCTCAATAAGAATACATAGAAAATTTACCACCGGCTCTCCAATGATCCCCATGCTCAATCTGTATTCTTGAACCAAGTGTCTCGACTGGCCAGGAATTCATCCTTCAGTGGGCAGTTATACTGTGGTGAAAAGCTCCAGCTGGTCTCAGGCGAGGAGAAGCTGTGCGAGGCCCTGTGCTGTTTGGTTGGGGCAGAGGCTGGGGCTGGGGCTGGACTTATACGTGGATATTATAATTCATGCAGCTTTGCACACTGGCCAGGGATAAGCTCACCTCAAGGTCAGGGAGCTGTGAGTGGAATACTCATTGGGAAATCTGGGCTTATTTTCACATCTCTGCACATCCTTCTCCATCTCTTCGCAAATGAGGAAAGATTCTACGATGTGTGGCAGGGCCAGTGTGTTAGAGGACTTGCCAAGAATAAAAACTCTGGCAATAGAAACCCTATCGCTCTTGTAGTGGTGCAGTTAATCTCTTTCCATACAGAAGGTGTAGTAAATTGACAAAATAAGCCACAGTATCTTTTCCTTCTGGATGCAACCACTTCTTGTGTTTAACTGCAAGTGGAAATATGTTGCTGTGTTACCTCTAATGTATCCAAAATTATTGTTATTATCCTTTAGCCATTTAAATCTTTAATGCAAATTTAATTTTATTTCAAGGATTTGTTTCCTGCACGCGTAGACAGTGTAAGTGTGGGAGTCTCACGTGTACGGTGAATATCATTCTACATGTATATTCAAAAGATATCACCATCCATGCATAATGTACGTACTGTAAATCCAACCGCACCCATGCTTACCCACATGCACGAAGAAAGTATAAAGAAAATAAATCCTCCATGACACACACATACACACAAATGAAAGGAGATCCCAGGGAACTTTGACAAGTGTGCTTACCATAGCCCGAGGTAAAACAGAAACAAAACAGAAACAGTTTGCTCTCGAGCAGATCCATGACAATAACAAATTGGGGGAGTTTACTTCTCATATATTATTTATATTATTTGATAGGGTTGTAGGCGATCTACACGGGAGAGGAATTCTGGAGAGAATACAGAACATCTTGGAAGTTTGGATGAAAGGAACTCCTTCCTCCCCGGCTTGTTGGATGTATGTTTTCATCTGTCACATTTAAATGTGAATAAGAGGTACGTGTTCCTATCCTCTCCAGCGCTGCGGCGCTCAACCAGACACACAAACATAATGACACACTAAATCACTGGTGTCAGTCAATGGAATACGAAGTTGTAGCAAACAAATATGTATTTCCTAGTAACCAAATGTATTTAGAGCATTGCGTATGTATTGGAGTCTTGTGTTTGTGGTATGATGGAAGTGGATGTGAAGGTCTGTATGTCTACTGTTGCTTATTGTACCTGCAGACTAGAGGAGCTAGATTCATTTGAATCCCACTACATGTGTGGTATTTAGTGCCCAGGATCAGAAGTACAGTTCAGTTTGTTAAAACATAACATTAATTATTAGTAACTATTATTTGTTGTTTAGTTGCTGCGATGCATTTGATATTAAGCAGATAACAATGGTCAATTTTTTGTGTTTTTCTTCAGCTTCCCTTTGATGGGAAATCTCATTAGTTTTGCAGGTATTTAATCATAAACCTATTGGAGAAACATACATTTTGACCTGATGATAGCTCGTGATGCAGCCCTGTCTCCTAGAAATTACATTCATATCTAACTAATCTGAAACAGCAAATTACATTTTCTATTAACATAATAAGGAAATATTGCTTATTAACACACCTGGCAAGTTACAAAATGTTGATGCCAAATGTATGGGACAGGCAAAATGTTCACTGACATTGTATTTCAGTTGTTTTCTAGGCAACACATTCTCACTTCGACCTTGTCACATATCGACGTTTGGTCATGCACCTTCCATGTCCAGATAGGACGTTAGGGGTACCCTGGGTGCATTGGTTGTTGACGTTCTGGGACACTGTGTCAAGTTCTGCCTGTTAAATGCATTGTCTTCTTTCAAAATACACTTCCGTTTCCACAGGAAATGTACAGTTTACATACAGTCTCTTTCAAAATAAGCACACTATGTCAGTACAGCAACACAAATCTCCCATCCGCCCTACCTGGACTTTTTTCACCTCAACTTTCATTCTTGTCCTGCAGCATTTTCCCCTGATGCCACTGAGTGCCGTTAAATTATACCAGCGACCAGCCGTGTATCATGCTGATGTTAAAGGACAGCTTTTTTTTTTGCCAGTGTCTAATGCTGCAAGTCACTGTCCAAGTGCTGGATTTCGACAACTTCAGAATGAGAACGAGTTGAACTCGGCAATCTTGCAATACAGTATCCACTCATAGTGACTGTCACATTGTTTTTTAAATTACATTCTATTACCAGAAATCACAATTTTCTCCTAACCTCAAACAAAGTGTTATTGTTGCAACAACAACAACGTCATTAGGAAAGTAGTACAGTAACATACAAACATAATTTCTAAATCACAGGTGCTAGATGGAAGGTTGAAGGATCACCAAAGTGGTTACAATTCATCCTACGGGGAACATGAATGTTCTTGGAAATCCATAGTAGTTGTTGAGATATTTAAAAAAACAAAAGTCAACCTCATGGTGGCGCAAGAGGAAAAGTCCTGTAAGTCATTAGGATTCATCCTCTGGACATCATGAAAATCAGTGTAAAATGTTTTGGCAATCCACCAAAAAGTTGTCAAGATTTTTCAGTCTGGACCAGAGGTGTGGACCAGCTGACTTACAGACTGACACTGTGTGGCCAAAAATCAAGGAGATTTAAAGGTGCAGTCAGTGATTCTGATCATTACATTTTTTGTCAGATTTAGTGAATGTATCCTCTTGGTCCGCTAGCTATATGTTTTGTTCGTCAGCTGAAAAAAAAAATAAATCTAGTGTTCATAAGCAGCCTTGGTTCTGTAAATAGGAAAGAAACAAAGTGGCTCAGACCGAGTTTCAACTCAATCACCAGAAAAAATGTTTGCATTCTACTTTTTTTGCAAACTACGGGTAAGTTACATTTGTACATTATTTTGTAGTGGATACATTAAAACTTTCTGTCGCTCGACAACACTGTGGTGAAGGTGTGGTTAGGTTAAAGCACAAAAATCACTTGGTTATGGTTAGGAAAAGATCAAACACTCATCTGGTGGCACAGAAGCTACTGGAAAAGCAGGGACGAGTTGGTGGAAAAACACCCAGGTTCAGTGGAAATAACTCCGGTGGAAATACAACGAGGGGTCGGTAAAAAGCTCCCATGTTCAGTGGTTCAGATGCTGCTGGGAAACGCTGCAATGGGTTGCCAAAAAACAACAGGTGTTGCTGGTTTTAAAGAGTTGTCTACAGCCTGGCAGCCATCTTGTCTAGGTGACACGTCAGCCACCATCCCCTCCATCTGGCAATGACAAAAGTCAGCTCATATATGTCGCAAACTTGATATGATATGTTTGAAACGTGCAAATGCATCGCACAATGCAAACATTTTCTTGTGGTGGCTGGACCAAATTGTTGGGGTGTGTTTAAATTGTACAAACCACAAAATAAGAAGTTTTAAAATAAAGAAAAATCCAACAAAACGAGGTTTAAATGTTGTCATACACTAATGCAGAGATAAATATTTAAGTAAATTTTTTTTTTCAATATTATTTTTATTAACAGATTTGTGGTAACAAAAAGGAAAACAATCATATCTCCAACCCCATTCTCAATCCCCCCTCCCCCCCTACAACAACAACAACAAAAAAAAAACCCAACACGGTCACAAATACACACACACACACACATAAACACTCGCACACGCACTTCTGACTGATGAGGAGGGGTACAGATTAAAAAAAAAGGGGAATTCATAATGACTCTTGACAAAGGGCACATTGAAGTAAATTTTGAGTATATTGCATTTTATCAAGCAAACATGAAAGAAAAACTGAAGAGAAAAAATTGGAGAGGTTCTTCGATGTTCTTTAGAGTGTGTTTTTATTAATCATGTCTATTTACAGTAACGCACAATAACATTTTCAGGGTGGAAAAGCTCATAGCGCTGCAGGCAGGCATGCGCACATCAAACATAGTGGCAAGAACCTCTTACACTCAAGTAAGTGCCAAGTGTTTATGTTTAGGTATAGGCAAGTGCACATCATCTCTGCTTAAGATACATAAGCAACATAAATATATTTAATGATAGTAATTGACGTCTCAGTTTTCCATATACTGCACTGTGCTGCCCCAAACCTTTCATGTGTAATGTTCTCTGCTACATGTGATAGACATTTCTCTGCTCTACATAAGCCTTAAAAAACATGTTAACATGTTAAACATGTTAGTCCTCTGTATGTGTGACAGTTCCTTGTGTCATTATTTGCAGCAGTAGTGTGTTTTAGGGATTCTTTGTTTTCAGGGAATCAAGTCTTGATTACTTGCAGGGATATCATGCAACTGTGTGAGTTCCTTTTAGTGTGTTTGAGAGTGCGGGAGACCACCTGCTGTTGTTCCAGCTACCAATTTTGTTTAAGGAAGTCATTTGGCCTTAATCCACTGCCTTAATATCTTGCCCGACTGATTGGTTATAATTCCCCTCCCACAGTTTTCCTCTGGAGAGGTGGCTGATGTGTGTAAAGCCTGAGCCAGGAGACTTTGTGTAATTCAGACTTTATTTTATTATTTGAGTTAAAAAGTTTGTATGAAAATGTGAAAATAATGTGGCTCATAGTTTCCAGCTAGGAATTGCACTCGTATGTTGGTGGTAATGCTCAGTCTGGTCACAGTTCGCCAGATCTTGTTACTGCAGCTGTCCTTCAACAGTATGTACTGTTGCATGCAGTATCCACATAACGTTACACCCTGAACTTTGACCTTCTTACCTATATATCCGTCACCATGGAGATAAAACAAAACACTGTGTTCACCAAGCTGTCCAGAGATGGAGGTCAACCTGGAGAGCTCTTTTGTTGTTACTTTGCAATAAGTGATAGCTATATACAATGTAGATTCTACATTATTATATTCAAGAGTAACATTAAATAGGCTACATGCCTCTGTCAGTGTTATTTAATACTTGTGCTCTTTTTTTGTTCATTCAATTAAACAGTTAATAATCCTGTTATTACTAATCAACTGGTCATCAGTCACTTGAATAGGCTGTCATCTATTATTGTGACTTTTGATAGTCGCTGTGACAAATCTTTTGCTGCAAAGGATTGTGGGTCAGAATAGCTAGAAAAGCATGCTGGCATACATAAAATCTGACCGGATGTAGGAGAACATTCTGGTGTTTTTGGCATACTGAATTTGGTATACTATGACATACTGAATCTTTTTCTGGCATACTATATAGTGTGGTAGTGTGGGTATTGGAAGGTACAGGAAGAAGAACAACAACAACAACAAAATGGAGGAGAAGAAGGAGAAGGAGGAGAAGAAGAAGGTGATGGAGAAGAATAAGAAGAAATAGAAGAAGGAGAAGAAGAGGGAGAAGAAGGAAAGAAAGAAGAAGAATGAGAAGGAGGAGAAGAAGGATTAGGAAAGAAGAAGAAGAAGAAGAAAGAGAAGAAGGAGAAGAAGAAAGAAGAGGAATAAGGCGAAGAACGTGAAGGAGAAAAAGAAGGAGAAGAATAAGAAGAAGGAACGCAAAGGAGAAGAATAAGGATTAGGAAAGAAGAAGAACGAGAAGAAGGATAAGGAGAAGAAGAAGAAGGAAAAGGCGAAGAAGAAGAACGCGAAGGAGAAAAAGGAGAAGAATAAGAAGGAGCGTGAAGGAGACGAATAAGAAGAAGAAGGGAAAGGAGGAGGAGGAGAAGAAGAAATATAAGAAGGAGAAAAAGAAGAAGGAAAAAGGAGGAGAGGAAGAAGACAGGGAAGAGGGAGAACTAGAAGAGGCATGAGAACAAGAAGGAGGACAAGAAGGATAAGAAGAAGAAGGTGATGAGAAGGAGAAAAAGAAAAGGAAGAAGGAGAAGAACAAGAAGGAGGAGAAATAGGAGAAGAAGAAAGTGATTGAGAAGGAAAAAATGGAGAGGAAGAAGGAGAAGAAGAAGAACAAGAAATAGAAGGACAGAAAGGAGGATAAGAAGAAGAAGAAGAAGGAGAAGAAGAAGAAGTCCAATGTTGCCATTGTCAGTGCGCAGTGTACGTATTTATGTGTACAGTTCAGTCTTGGTGAATGGACAGGGCACAAACACGTTTTGCTTAATGTTTTATCTTTTTTAATTTTGTAGAACAACTCAGATACATTTCATAACCCAGAAGTCGGTACAAGCCTATTTTTAATGATGGAAAATGAAAGAATACTCAACACTTATATTCTCCACAGAAAAATCATTTTGTGAATGATACTGTGAGTGTGATTGCTGTTAGCTGAGAGAGAGCATGAATGCTGGGATTAGTGTAGCGCACTAAAGAGGCAGTAAAAGAAAGAGCAGCAAAGAGACGTTTGATAGTAAGAATAAAGAAGCAGCAATTTTTCCTAAAATGCTGTTAATGTATGCATGTGGCTTTATAGGCTGTAAATTCCACTGTTACATCCTCTCTTAGCATCTGTTGTCTCTGTGTCCTCAGTGTGAATGTGTACACCATTTTTAAGTAGGGGAAAATACAGCTATTTAAAAAACATGCATGTTTAGAAATATTTGAGGCCTCAATTACAAAGTCAGAGTGCCTTCCCAATCAATTACAAGTCAGCTGCGAAAGCGCAGCTCCTGTGGGTTATAGGAAGGCCTGTGCAAACATTTGGCTGTAATATATGTGTGTGAAGAGTGAATACTACGGGATTAAGAGCAATTTCATATCTTGCCTTATAAACACGGGTGTTCGCTCAGTTGATTACATCATCCACTAACAGACCACACACAATATGAAGCGGTAAACTTATACTGTCATCTTTGAAAAACTGGAGGAAAAATCAAAGAGCTAAATCAGAGTGATGACGTACAAAGGGCTGAGATCTATTTGGAGTTAGAATGATGTTTATAGCTGAAAGTATGATGTGCTGCACAAGGTAAATACACACATGGCTTGTTGAGTAGTTAATAGATGATTTAAAGTATTTGGTTTCTAAAGAAATCATCCGACTACAGCCAAAATATCTGCCTTTGCTTTAACGATTCATCTGCATGAGTGACAGCATGGTCTTAAAATACTGTGACATATTTGTCCATTATTTTTTCAAAACAGTTAACACACAGGCCTAAACTGGAAGTCACTGGTCAAAAGAACACATGTTCAACACATGTGCACATAAGTATGAGAAATGTGAAAAGTCTTTGCCGATTAGACTCCATTATGATGTCATCTATTCCAGGTGGGTGGTAAAGACGTAGTAGTTTAGGGAACCCACCCATGGAGTCTAGACCAGGGGTGTCAAACTCATTTTAGTTCATGGGCCTTATTCAGCTGTATTTGATCTCAAGTGGGACGGACCAGTGAAACCACTGTAGAATAACCTCGAAATAACAACAACCTTCACATTTTTCATTTTCTTTTAGTGTAAAGACATATAATTGACCTATGGCTAAGCCACGCCCCCTTCCATTCACTCAGACAAAATATCAGCATTCAGTGAGTGGCGCTATGGCAGGTGTCACAGTACACGCACTGTTGCCAACTCCTCAGTAAGAAAAGTAGCTATTGGCTGTCCTAAAAGTTGCTAGAAGTCGCTAAATGACATCATCACCTAATTTGCATAATTGTCCATATGCATATAATTGTAATGGCTGCTGTAGGAGAGAAGAATAATGTCGTGGGAGAGACAAAAACTGAGTAAAAAAACACCCTGAATATGTTTAGAACTACAAATGAACCTTCTTTCAGTGATTTATATTAGAAAAAGAAAATTTTACATTTACATCCCGCCCTGACTGTAAACCAGGTCGGGATCAGCCAGCGGCGGTTCGGCACATGTGCGATTCACTTGCAGTCTGGATGTGGAGGGGTTAATGTCTCCTGCTCTGACTGCTGCTGGGAGGGAGGACTGGGCCATCTGTGAGTGCTTTGGGGCGAGAGGGGAGCCCACGGCAGCATCCGCTGCTCGTTGAGAAGAATAAGACTGATACGTGCTCTCACAACAGAGTCTCCAGAAATCTTCAATAACATCAGAAAAAGTCGCTAGATTTGTCGCTAGTCGCTTTTTTGAAAAAGACTCGCTAGAGGGGTCTGAAAAGTCGCTAAATATAGCGACAAAGTCGCTAAGTTGGCAACACTGAGTACACGGCATTTCCCAGGAGGCAACTGATGATTTTTGGAGACATAACGATCAAATTTTGGTGCATCAAAGTGCCACTGAAGTTAAGGTTTTTGGCTCAGAATATGAGAAAAGGATAACGGCCTTTTCACCATCTTTACCAAGAGTGTCTTTCCGTTAGTTTGGTGCTACAGTATTTACACTGAATCATTCAGCATAACGTTTGCCAACCTTTGTTATCTCTGCGATTATTACAGATAAATTAATGAAGCTAAGCTCCAGAAGTTAACGTTAGCTTAACTAGAGCCCTCTGGACAACAGCTAACAATGATGTACAATCACCAAAGTACAAAAACTAGAACAAAATAGGCTAATGAACTCCCAGCAAACAAGGTGACATGATGAACAACACAGCTAGGAGCTAACGTTAGGCTAACTTTAGCTAACGTTAGCTAGAGATATTAAAGATAACTTTATATTTCTTTCCAGCAAAGTGTTGCCTCAAAGACGATGTTGACTTACCTTAGAACAGATGTAGTCATCATTGTTAGTCTTATTCACATTGAGCTGATGTTGTGGTCTAACGTTACCACACAACTTTATCCAAAGGAGACACTTTTCTCGGTTGAGATGTGGTTTAAAGTGTTAAAAATACACCTCGTCGCCCAGCCTCTCAGGATACCTTGTGTCAGAATTGCATGTACCTCATGCACACTGTTTGACCATTTTTAAACTTCAAATCTCTGAAAAAGCTCATAAAACCGAACAAAACTGACTTTCTGTAATGCATTTCAATGGACGTCCAGGCAGAGAATGTCCGAGTGTATGGGAATGGCTATACGCACTGTGATTGGCTCATCGCGCTTGAGGGCGGGCTTAGCCATAGGTCAATAGTGTAATATCCTTCAGGGATTTATACTTCGGGATTTATCCTGCCTTCATATGAGTAGAGGAAATCTCTGTCTGTCGCTAGGCTAATTTTAACAATGTAAAATGCCATAGGCTTGTGCTAATAACGTTAGCATGTTGTGTTAGTTTGGAAAACGTGTTTAGTGTAAGACAGTTATTTTGTCAGTGAACCTTGTGAGTTGTAATGGAGCCAAATACTGTCACCTTTGTTAAATGTTGCTGTCGTCCCTGATTTTATATGAGGAGAGGAAAAATCTGCTAGCGGCTAGGCTAATTTATACAATGTAATATGCCATAGGCTTGTGCTACAAACATTAGCATGTTGTATCTGTGGGGAAAATGTGTCCAGATAAAGACAAGTGCTTTGTCTGTGAATGCTGTGAGTTATAGTGAAGCTGATTTGTGTAGTTGTGTTTAAAGTTGTGTTTTAGGTGTGTTCTGAATCAACTAAACTTTACAGCACTTCACAGAAACCCCACTGCCAACTAGTGTTTTGGAGGCGTAACTGCAGAGTGACACAGACACCACCGTACACGTATAAATGTTCACAATGGTATCCACCTTATTTTCAAACACAGAAGTAAATAGTGATCAACTTCCGTTTTTTTGTGCGTGACTTCCGGTCAGCCGCTTTCCCTCATGCTTTCCCTTACCAGAGCTAACGGTGCTAGCTAATTTTTTTTCAATTTTCAGTTGTTTATGTTAGTCAATCAGTTAGTTAGTTAGTTAGTTAGTTAGTCTGTGTATTTTGTATAACGTTAGATAACTGTGCCCACGTTTCTGTTATAACGGAAATTTATTCCCTCTAAACGCGAATAAATCATACGTCAATCATAAACTATGAACCAAAAAAGCACAATCTATCCCGAGTGAGACAAACTGCTTGATCCCCGTCTCCAGTGTACCAGCAGAGAACCTGCAGAACCGAATCAGCGAAAAAACACACCGGGCTACATAGCCTCTCTACCTGAGCAGCTGAAGCTGCGGCTCGCACCCTCGGCACACAGACACACAGACGGTGCTTCTGCATGCCAGCCACACATGTGCACAACTGTGAGAAATAAATATGTGAGGTGTACGCTGCTTTTCTATCTTTTTTTCCCTTTTCTTTCTTTCTTTCTGTCAGCGACATACACTCCTAACACAGGACGGGTTGTTTTAATTGACTGAGTTGATCGTTAAGCCATAGTGATGCGTGGATCGGCTCTGATAGCACCCGAATCAGCGTATACGCATCAACCATCCAGCCGTTACAACACAATTGAGCTAGCAAAGCAGTTTTGTGTTGCTATGTGTGGTATTTATTCAGTTTTGGGAAATCACGATGTCTAGAAAGCATCAGTGGCTGCAGCTGACAGGGACAGCTAACGTTAACACTAGCAGCAAAGCTAACATCAGGATCGTCATCCGTTAAAAGCCTCCCGTTGTCGGATACGACATGAAACTACTCCAAGTAGCTCAATCATGTTGTAACTAAGACATCCGCTGGAGAAAATATTTTTTTCACGGGCCACTTTGTGAGTTTAGTGAGTTATTACAGACACGGCTAACGGCTAACAGCTAACGGTTAGCCCAGCTAATCTACGATAACCATGTTATTAATTACACACAGAGAAAATACTAATGTTTGTTCAGTCATTGTGTTTATAGACTTTACAAACATCAGATTAGTCTAAACGGTGATATAGTGACGTGAAAAATGTGATATATACATATATATAGCTAAACTCAGCAAGGTAAACAACAAGGGGATTCCCATTTACACAGTGGTAAGAGTGCTGGACCGGAAGTGTCGCACAAAAAAACGGAAGCTGGCTGCGTTCTGTTTTGCCTCCGTGTTTCCGTGAAAAATAAGGTGGATAGGTCATGTGCGGAGGCTGTAGGGTGCATAGGGTCTGCCACACAAGTATAAATTCTGCTTTAGTCTTCACAACTACTTCAGTATTAGGAGTGCAAAGTCATCTAGTGGGCCGGATTGGAGTCTTTGGCAGGCCTTTTCTGGCCCTCGGGCTGTATATTTGACAGCCCTGGTCTAGATGCTCTTGATGAGATGAGATGGATGTGAAGAGGAATGGGCTTCTGGTGAGCTCGTCTAGAGCTCTGGGTAAGGTGACTGGAGGTGAATGGGGTGGAGCAGGGTGTGACAATTATGCCTAAAATGAAAGCTGACAGGAGCAGAGAGGAGAACAGATTTAAAGTTTGGCAGCAGCAACATGAATGACTGAAGGAGATTGTGGCCAACCGGGAGAGGGAACACCCATAGCCAGCTGATTGGAGGAAGTGGTGGGAGTGAGATAGAGAGAGAATTGTGAATGGATATACAGTAGCATAAAGCGTGTCCAGATCTCTCCTTAGTCATTAGTTCAAGGTCCACACAGTTTAATTTATTCAGTGTCATACTTGCGTTTGGCCATGTCATTGAGCTAGTTTGCTGTCTCTGTCAAGTAGTCACTCACTCTATAGCAGGAAATGGCACTTCAAAATAAAAGCTCTGTGCTGGAAATTCACTGTACGATTTTGCGGTCCATTCAGAATGAACCTGTGACCCACTTTTGGACCCCTACCCACCAGTTGGGAACCACTGGCATAAAGAAAGTCTTCCTGATTGAACTTACACTGAGCTTCATATAACAAAAGCAAATGTCTCCATCAATCAAAACAACTTGCAGTCAAATTAATGTATTATTTCAATCAATCATCACACAACGGATAACAAAATATAAAATACAGCTATCAATATGAACTGGTTCAACCTTAATTTGTATTGTATGCCTGTGCCATTTGCTGATATTTCAGATAGAGTATAAGCCGGAAAAAGCAAGCAAGCAAATCACAGCAGTTACATTCCTTTCTCCGAAGATGATTTTACTAGATAAATAACTTTGCTGCACTCTGCACCTGCAGCATTCACACTTAAAGCAAGGCCATGTCTGAAACAAAAAATGAAGACAGACCTTTTCTGAGAGAGTTTACTATATTCATTGTATTACATTCATTACAGTATTCAGTTTTACAGGCCCTAAGCCTCTGATTCACGCTTTGCAGCTTCTCTCAATTGCTAAGACACGCTCAATGAAACTGTGATCCATTTGATCTTCATCGTCACCTTCTTAGCACAGCAGGGGTCTTCTTTTATACGTCTTAACACTTTCTCATTGGTTTCACATATTTTCACACCCCTTTTCAAAACAGTTAATGCAGATTTCGTAGAAAGGCCCCAAACTGTGTTGGATTAACTATGTTAAACAAAAGAAAAACATCTATTAAAGGCTGATAGAAAATACATGCATGATTGTGAATATCTAATGCAACTGTGTAAAACTCTTATACACAACTTTCATTCACATTTACTATTATTATTATTATTATTATTATTATTATTACTTGAATTAATGTTACTATAGCTTTCTTTTTGTACCATTTTGTCATATGGATTACTGTAAATTTATTATGTTGATCTGTTCTGTTCATACGGCATCTATTGCATATCTGTCTGTCCTGGAAGAGGGATCCCTCCTCAGTTGCTCTTCCCAAGGTTTCCACCATTTTTTCCCTCGTTAAAGGGTGTTTTCTTAGGATTTTGTAAAGCCTTCTGTGGCAAATTGTGATTGTGATATTGGGCTTTATAAATGAAATTGAAATTGAAATCAGCAGCCAGTTCTTATCCATCTATAAAAGATGCCAACTCTGTGTTTGGATCAAAAAGGCAAAGGCACGAAATACTGTAATGAATATAATAAAATGAGTGAAGAAACTTTTTAAAAAGTATTTCAACAGGGCATCTTAAAATGTGTAAAAACTTAAATACATTTATTACAGAATTCTCTTTTACATGCCTCTGGCCTCCAAAGACATAGGTGGTATCTTTCATAGATGGATGAAGACTGAATGCTGATTTAAGAGTTATGCACAGTTGCATTGAGTAATTTCTGTCACCTTGAGTAGACGTTTCCCTTTTTTTTTTTCCTTTGAATAGATGTTTTAACACATTTGTAAGAGAAGACCTCCGCTGTGCTAAGACAGTGATGATGAAGATCACATAGATCCCATTTTCAATAAGCGTGTCTTAACAGTCGGGAAAAACTGTAATGTTTCGATATAAAACAAGAAATAGGACTTCTGAAAAAGTTCTAAGATAATTTCCTTGTCGTCTGACTCCATATGACGAGTCACTGTAATATTTGCACACGAATGACCGTCCAGATGGCCGGCATGCAGCCGCGCTATGGCTTCATAAAGTCCACGCTGCACTTAGAGAAAAATGATGATGCCATCAAAGTCTTATTTTAGGACAATATCTGTAATTGTTGTAAAGAGGTTGTCTAATTAGCTTTGCTCAGAGAAATATTTAGTGGAAACAACTTGACCTCCGTAGATTGACGACACTGTTATGAGAGCTGAGAGAGAGAAATTAAATAGAATTAGTAGTTAACTGAGCTGCATCAGCTCTCACATGGAGAATAATTAGACACAGAGTTCAGATGAGCTGGATCAAAATATTCAGTCATTGTAATAAACATGAAATCTGACTCTCTGCATTATCACTCATCTACATTACAGTGTCCAGCTGTAATGATTGTAATCACATACTAGTATTATATAACATAAAATGCTTAACTAAGCACATGCACAGCAAGAAAACATAATTATATATGAATATCTTTCAGTCAGAGACACAGCAGAGAGTGTTTTTAATCAACCATGAGCTGTCAACGCATTGACTTTCCTAATATAAACAAATTAACTGTCTGAATCTCACCCTACACACTGTAAATCAATAGAAACATATAACCTGACATCTGTTAAAGTGCCACGTAGATGGTGTTGTATAGTAGAATGATAATTATGATTGCTGTGAGAGTCACCGACTGTTGAGGCAGTAATAAAGTAATGAATAAAAGCAATAATGGTAATTAACAGTTTGCACTGCAGAGTTTCCCGAAGGGGTTTAGTTCATTAATGTACGTTTGATCTTATTGATAGTACTTGAGAGCTTACCGATGGTGGTTCTTTGGCACCATGCAGTCCAAGGTAAGAGTGTCGAGAAACCTCAGGAGCCACTGGTTGATAACAAGCGAGGTTCTATCCTAACTGTAATTCCTTTTTCTGATCTAAAAGTGAAATTACGCATCTATATTACTAAGTTGTTTTCATAATTAACTCGTAGTGACTGTGTTGATAGGTTCGGTGTCAACATTTTTGCTTGACTTGCCAGATACATAATTCGACTGGGCTGTCTTTGAGGTAGAAAAATGCACATACTTTTGAAATTGGTGCTATGTGACGAGAGAGAACAGAGGAAAAGGGCTGTGGCATTCGCTTTGCTTAAGATGTAGAAAACCTACAACTACCAGAATGCACTGTGTCACACCAGACCAATAAATGCTTCTCCTTATGGGTGACGTAATACTAGCTTGTCCGTAATGCCGGCTAACATCTGTGTGATGACATGTTTGATGCTGAGTGATGAGCGGGAGATCTGGATGCTGTCAAGATGGAAGGCAGTTTACCACAGTTCATTTAAGACCAGACCAAAGATTCAAGATGAGACTAAACCGTTTTAGAAAGTTGCAGAGAAAAGTTGCAGCGGTGTGAACTGGCCAGTCTGAGCTTGACTCAAGCCAGCTGATGGTGTCACGAGAACGTAAACCACGTCACCTGTTTCTACAGCCAATCAGCTTGTAGTAAAGTCTGCTGATCAAATCAAAATGACCGCAGATGGTGTGTTCGCTTGCTGTGGCAGGTGGGTGGTGGGTTGCTGCTGCTGCTCACTGTATGTGCTTATGCTCCCTCCACACACACATTCTCATTGACTGATTAATTGGTGCTGGTTTTTATATTATTGTGGCATATTCATTTTGATGCTCTGTTTTTCGCCATTTTGTCACTACAAATACAACTGTAGACGGTATCTCACTATCACTATCCTCATTCATATTTTAAGAAGCTACAAATTATATTCAGCCACAAAATAAGCCTTAGAAGCTGGAGAGCTGAACATAAGTACAGAGAGTTGTTGCATTGAGATGATACACCATTATCACCATTGCATTGGTGTGAAACGGCAGGTTTTTAGATCGTTGCAGAACAGCGCATTGCAAGTAGTTGCCTGTTTCAACTCGTCTCATCGTGTATCTTAGGTCTGACCTGGGCTTTGCAAATCCTACTCACATTGTTATGATACAAAGCTGGTCGAAAACCAGCAAAGTGTACCTTTATCCAATCTTTCTTGCGCTTGTCATAATGTTTAGACCATGATTATGAGAAGCAGATTTGGGAAACCTGCTCACATCTCTCTCCTAATTCTAATTCCATGTTGAGGATATCAAGAGGTTCTGACAGCTAGAATATCTCCCACCTGGTGAAAAGAACAAACCTTTGGCAAAATGGCTGCAAAGCCACTATTGGAGGCAGTAAGATCATCCCGTCAATTTAAGTTTTAATTAATATAGAAGCTGTAGTAATGATGTTTAGGACAGGTAATGGACATTGAAGAAATGTTCCTGGATGTCTGGTAGAGGTAGCTGTGATGCATCCTGATCAGTCGTGGCTCAGACACATCTCCATCATGGTGCCAAAGTCCACTGGGAGTGTTTTAGAAATGGAGCGTCTGAAAGCAGCCAACCACACCTCTCCTGTTGTTTTGACAATGTTTGTATTTTAGTGAGATGCAAGCTGGTCCTGTGAAAATAGAGTGGGCACATTAAAGGAGTAGTTCACCCCAAAACAATATAAATTGTATATAGCACTCACGTCCCCAGGCTCTCAGTGATCCCAGAAAAAGTTTTCTGTTGAATGGCATTAAGGAGAGCGAAGCATCTGATGAAAATGAAAGCGTATCACTTCAAACAGACTTTGACAAAGGCTGAAAGAAAGATGCAACATTTTCCAAGTGTCTAGCATCCATTTGTGGGATCACGGTGACCAAACCTCAACTACTTTTGATACACTATTGTTAAACAAAGCATTTTTGGATTGTCTTCCCATGAGGGAATTTGTTGTGCACATGCATGTGCATCAAGAGTAAAGTAGCTTCTGTGCTATGAGACACTTTAATTACACTCTTATTCATACTGTTGCTATACAATACCATAGAATGAACAAAATCAGATCCATACAAAAACCTTTTTTAAATTTTCATTTTGCTTTTTGTAAGCAACAGTGTGATTTCATTGCCTCCTACTGCAGCTATTCCTCTGTTGTCTGATTACATACTCTGTCAGCTCTCCTCAACCTCTAAATTCACTGAGGATATTATGCCTGGCCTCTTATTCTTTCATCATTCAGTTTTGATTTATACACTGCAGGATGTAGGCTTCCATAAACACATGTCAAGTACTGAATGGATGACAAATTCCCCTGCAAAGTGAAATGTCGGATTGTACAGACAACACATAGATGTAAATGTGCATGAGCTGCAATAAATTATGTGTCTTTATGTCGTGTGTGTGCACAGGGGATGTGCAGAGTTGATGTTGTTCACACCTGCTCATCACCGACTAAAGGAGAAAATGAGCCCTGATGTCCACTAGGGGACACTAGGTGTGCTCTGCTGAACTGAGGCTCATCAAGTCTGTCTCTTCCTCATGGTCTCTCTCCTGTGACCCTCTCACAGTAAGGACATTCCCTAGAGGACTGGCTGCTTAGAAATCTTTTAGGTATGCATTACAAAGCCATGCAGACTAAGATTGCAAAACAAATTAAAACATTGTAGCTACGGTATTGTTTAACATCTGCAGATTTAGTTTGAATCCAGATAAAGAAAAACCAAGACACTTGTCCTTTCTTTCCACACATCTATGCTTTTGTATCATTCACAGCAAAAACATTTACATTTCTAAACGTGTGGCACAGTTTGCACTTCGACAGGGGACAGGAGTACAAATTTAATTCAAATGCACACACACATAAAGATAAACACAAAGAAGAAATGCTGTTGTCTTGTCCTCAGTCCTAATGATGACTCCATCTCATCTGTAGACTCTGGGCTGACTCTCTGAATGCATAGTATGTTTTTTTTTAATAGGGAGGTCTCCCCTCATTATGTGGCTATAGGTGCTGCTGCAGGAAAATAAAGCACACTGTATATTTTATAGAAATGGTATTGTATATTATTAAGACAGGCCACTTTCCTATTATTTTGAAGCATTTGAGAACACAAGGCGCACACTGTTCTCTCATTTTGGTTTATCTATACACCATTTATAAAGATTTTTATCATTTAAAATGTGCATGATTATTGACTGTTGCTAGGAAAGAGACCATCCACCCCCCCCCTCAACGTCCTCCACATCACAGACTCTGTGGCATTAATGTTACACTGTTTACACCTTTGCTCCCCATGGACAAGAGTCCAATAGAGGGCTTTGTCAGCTGAATGTAAACATACAGTAATGCATGGCGTTTCGGGGCATTTGCTGAAATGACTGATGCTGTTGTTTTTTTATGGGAGGACAGACTCCCTATGTTTACGTTTACCCGACAGGGCCTCGTGTGGTCATGTGAATAACAACTGCTGTCTGTCAGGAGCAGAAGCAGAAGTGGCGTGATGCTGCGGTGACGCCACAATACCTTTTAGGCAGCAGTATCAGTCGTAAATTTTGGTTTCTTTTAACCATGACGACAATTTTCCCGAAGTGGGGTTCGGTTACCATATCATAACTTTAACCACAGCAGAGGCACATAAAAAAATGTAATTTGTAATCATCATTTGTTAAGGTCCGTGAAGATCCTCAGTCATCCAGGTCTTGGTAATCAGAAGTGCGATATCGTAGGCAACTGGACTTGCTTGTGTTTCTTGAAGACGTTACTTGGATGACAGGCAAAACGTCCTCAAGAAACACAAGCAAGTCCAGTTGCCTACGATGCATTCTCTGAACCCATCGGCTGTATTTGGCATCTGGCTTCCGGCAGACGGCGATACAGCCTCTGGGGGCAGACCCCCGATTTTTTGGCATTCCGGTTTGATTTGGGCGGAGGAGGCGAATTCCCGTTTACTTCCGTTTATATATAAGTAAATATGCTGAACCATTGCGATGGATTCAGAGTTTGCAGTGACACCAATTATGTTCCGCCTCGTTAGTTCACTGCACGGACCGTCTAACCTGGCAACAACTGCAGCCAGCTTCAACGTGATTGGTCAATATCACGCGGACTACAAACAGCCTACAACCGGAAACCAGGGCTCTTCCGCTCTTCTTCCGGAGGCAAGATCTCCGGGGTTTGCCAACAGACTCTACATTCACTGAATGTAGAGTCTGTATATAGAGACTGACTACCTACAATGTAGCACTTATGATGATTAGCTAAGGTCTTGAAAAGCACAAAGAAGTGATGTCACCCTGTCGAGAGGAGCACCAGTCAACAAAACACTCCTGTAGATGTAGATGTCAGTGAAAGGTAATATCCGATTGCAACTTATTTTGATGGGAGATGTAGTGTGTGTTCATACTATGAGCGACAAAGTAAAAGCATGACCAGCTATAGTGTCACCTAGTTACGTCATCTCAGGCTTTTGTGTGTCTGCTACTTGGCTACTTGCCACAAAGCACCTCAACTGAACGTCACCCAAAGTTGGTATATGGTCAAAAAATATCTATGCTTTTAATCAATATCGGAGCCCCATGTTAACATCACGCCGCAATGCACAGAATTGTAGCATAGCATCAGCTAACTACGCTTAAAAACACAGTACCACAGCTAGAAACAAAAACATATGATTGTCCTCACTTGAAAAAATGATGCCAGCTCAACTTTGATTTCTAGATTTGATCTGCAGAGAAGGTGTCAGGCATCAGTGTAGGTCCACTACAACTTGTTGCCTGTTGCTGGGTCACTCGTTGTGTGAACACAGCATAAGACAAACAATGTATTCTCATCCCAGGTTGTCAAATACAAGTTGTCACGCCCCCTCTGCGTCTCATGGTGATGCGAAGGCCACAGGGCTGAAACACATTGTAACACATGGTTAATGTTTTGGAACTGTTAGGTTTAACTGCTTGGTTAGGTTAAGAACTAATATCTTGTTTCAGGGTAAAATAAATATGTGAGTTACATCAATGTGTGACGACCATGGTAAATAGCCCTGAAAACATTTACTTCTGTCTCACGCTGGACACAAACTGTGGTCTCCTGGCTGAAAGTCTGGTTTTGTTTGACCCGTCCACCTCTATTCCCACCCACCCTATGCACTTTTTCTCTCTTTATACTCAGTCAGTTGCTCTCAGCGTTAACTGTTGCCACTAATGGGTTTACATTGGAGTTAATTGACAGTCTGTTCCGTCTCATACAGACACTAAAGGCTTTGGCACCGATATCACATGCAGTTTGGCCTGACCAAGCAGCGGTACTAACGCCCTGGGATTGAGGACAGTCTGAAACAAACCTTACAGAATCAAAAATCAGGTTTTAATTAGTGACAGAGAAATTAAATTAAATTAAGAAGCGCCCATTTACATTATTAGCAGCTGATAATGTGTTTTCTGCAGAGTGTAATTTTGCATGGAATCATGCAGTGATTTCTTCCTGCTCAGACCACCTGTAAAAAAAACCATATTGTTATTTGTTGGAGACACACACACGTCTCTGATATGCTTACATGAAATTTCTGCCCACTGCACAAAATCAGTGTGCCCCTCTGCACTGAAAACCTGCTGCTAATTCCTTCATCAGGCCACATGTTGTCCTGCCTCACCTGTTGCCTGTTGTCTCATTATCCCTGTATATTTAAAGCCCTGTCTCCGCTGTTGTTGTCTTCTGTTGTCTTGAGATCCTGACACTAATTTCCTGGTAAAGCATTTTGCCTGCATGCATCATTTTGCCAGGTGTCTAATGCTTCTCAACTGTGACATGAAGTCACTTCATTGTACTGATTTATTTTATTAATTAGGCGGATGTTTTTGAATCACAATATATTTGATTCAATGAGTCTCTTGACAAGGAGTAATAGATTTATTAATTAAGTTATGCGGAAGTTAATATAATGCGGAAGTTAATATAATGGGATGCTTTATCAATTGATTACCTGTTGCTATTCAAGGCTTTATTACTCAGAAACAACAGTCAAGGATAGTGAATAATAATGTGCTCAAAATAAATAGCATCGATGTGCACATTAAGCATTTTTATTTAGCATATTGCAATAAATTGGCAACTGTAAACAGTGTTTCCCATAATCAGGAGAGTTTGATGACTTTGTTATGCCTGATATATGGTGACAGTGTATTCAGCCCAGTCACCAGAGGAAAATGTTGGCATTGTATTTTTCTGCAAAACACAAATCTGTGTCTTTGTCATTGGGAGTGGGAGGGGATGGTGTATGGCGTGTCACCTAGGCAGGACAGCTGCCAACCTGCAGGCCACTGAGCAAACATTAGACTGGTTGTGTTGTAGCAAGTCATTGCTGGGTTCACAGCAGCTTTTAGGATTCAAACATGGGTGTTTTGTAGCCTCCTGTCTGTGTGTTTCCATTGGATTTTTAGGATTCAAACATGGGTGTTTTGTAGCCTCCTGTCAGACTCTTTCCATTGGATTTTTAGGATTCAAGCGTGAGTATTTTGTAGCGGCCCCTCGGTGTGCTTCCAGTGGCTTTTTGGGCACCAAATATGGGTATTTTGTAGTGTCCTGTCAGTGTGTTTCCATTGGATGTTTAGGATTCAAAGATGGGTGTATTGTAGCATCCTGTCAATGTGTTTCCATTGGATTTTTAGGATTCAAACATGGGTGTTTTGTAGCGTCCTGTCAGTGTGTTTCCATTGGATTTTTAGGATTCAAACATGGGTGTTTTGTAGCCTCCTGTCAGACTCTTTCCATTGGATTTTTAGGATTCAAGCGTGGGTATTTTGTAGCGGCTCCTCGGTGTGCTTCTACTGGCTTTTTGGGCACCAAATGTGGGTGTTTTGTAGCGACCTATCTGTGTTTTTCCATCGACTTTTTAAGCTCTAAACGCAGTGTTTTTTATCAACATATGGTGTGTTTCTATTGGCTTTTAGGCTCCAGACATAGGTGTTTTGTAGCCTCCTGTCGGTGTATTTTAATTGGATTTTTAGGATTCAAACATGGGTGTTTTGTAGCAACTCGTCGGTGTGCTTCCAGCAGCTTTTTAGGCGCCAAATGTGGGTGTTTTGTAGCAACATGTCTATGTTTTTCCGTTGACTTTTAAGGCTCTAAACAAAGTGGTTTTTATCAACTTGATGTTTTTCTACTGGCTTTTAGGATTCAAACATGGGTGTTTTGTAGCCTCCTGTCGGTGTGTTTCCATTGGATTTTTTGGATTCAAACATGGGTGTTTTGTAGCAACCCGTCGGTGTGCTTCCAGCAGCTTTTTAGGCACTAAACGTGGGTGTTTTGTAGCAACCTGTCTGTGTTTTTCCAATGACTTTTTAAGTTCTAAACAAAGTGCTTTTTAGTGATCCATTGGTGTGTTTCTATCAGCTTTTAGACTCCAAACATAGGTGTTTTGTAGAAACCTGTCAGTTAGGATACTGCCACAAAGAGCAGCTGTTTTTTTTAACCAAGACATCACTGCTGTTCCTGCTGAGATAGTGCCCTCCCTAACGGGGCATTTTAGGCACAAAATGACCTTTTCCTAACCATGACCAAGTGTTTTTTGTGCCTTAACCCAACCACACCTTCATCACAGCATTGCTGAAATGTGACGTTTCAGTGTATCCACTACATGACAACATGCAAATGTGATGAATCTGTGGTTCCCAGAAACACTTAGTGCCAGTGTTTTTTTTTCCAGTGATTGGGTTGGCATATTTGTTTATTTTTAGGCTCAGTTTGGACAAGGGTAACAACATGCAGCACCACCATGGAGTGACTATGACAAAAATGTGCAGGTGGCCAGCAATTGTTATTGACTGTGTCTCCATGTAAGAGGATAAATTAAAGAGCTGGTTGCTAACATTCGCCAGGATGAGGATCACATTTGGAATATTAATGTGCAATTAACACAGTCTACAAACTTGAGGGAGAAAATTCTCCTGTGCTGCCCTGACCACTGGAATAGAAAATGATCACATCAGCCATTAGCTCTTCACTTCTTTATCTTTATCTGAAATCTTTCTGAAGAACTAGTTGCAGTGTGCAAACTACAGGGGACCCAGGGGGAGCTTGGCTCCTCTTACTTAGACATGATCTGTGAAATTTTGGGGGTCTCTGATTTATTGACAGTATTCCATTCATGCTATTTCTATTTCTGTGTCTTTATCATCAAGAATTGTGTGTAAAATTAGGTTTTTATTGATGATGATTGGGTGATGATGATGCTTGAGAAATTAATGTGCTTATCTGTATGTGATGGACAACTTTAACCATTGTTGATGAGGGCTCGGTTCCTTGTGGGCAGCATGGCATGTTCTGTTTTTGATTGAATTCATACGTTTGTGGGTTTATTGGGTATTTCATTTACCCATGTCTTCTCTGAGTTGACAAACTATGTGGGGTTTCCTTCTGAAAGCCTGAAATTGGAAGCATCCGTCAGAGACCCCGCGGTCAACTGAGATTCCTTCAAGTTGAACAGTTTTTTTTGTTTTGTCAGCGAGTGTGTGCTGTACTTCTGGGGATGTTTTGGCCCACAGATTTAGCTGAAGAGTGAGCAGTTTCATGCTGCTCTTTGGTACAGGCAGCTGCAGACACAGAGGCAGCTGCCTGTAGGAAGAGAACTTTGCCCAGTCATGCTCCGAGATAACATTATCTTCTGCCCTCTGCTGAGTAAGTAAATTTGCAGCTCACAGCAACTTAATACGATTCACGCTCCGGCTTTTGTTTGATATCTAGCTTCAGCAAAACTTGGTGATGCACATTTCTGAACCATCGTTGGCATAGTTAGCTTGTTTGCTATATTATGTAAATGTCAGTGTCACGCTGAACCCTGTTCAAACTCTCAGTCTTTACACGGAAAAAATAGCAGAACGAATAGTTGAATATTCATATTGAGCAGCCAATATTCAACTGAGATGGTTACAGCCCTAAAACTAAATAATATAATATTAGTACATCACCCTGCAGAGTATTCTGTGTTGGTCATATTTTATTATGCTGTGATGTTTGTTTTTCATACCTATGTTGAGGTTTGATGTGGTTAAACGATTATTTATGCAGACATAAAGCCAGTAGGCCAACATGCTTGCAGCTATGAATCTATATAGATATGAAAATGAATGATGAACTGTATGCCCTGTTTTGACGCAGTTGCATTTTAATATTGGTAGCCACAGTTGTGCTACAGATATTGCAGTAACAAAGTTAAATTGTCACTGTCATTGTTTACGCATGAAGTAATTTGCCGTTTCTGGTACGTCCATTTAGTGTCACAGGTAGATATGTGCGGCTTTGATGTACAGTTCACCTGATCCATTTGTTGCATTTGTGTGTGTTTGTGTGTGTGTGTGTGATGGACACATTTACAAGCGTCTCTTTCGGTCTCCCTCTTCATCACGCTCTATCTCTCTGTATCACTCTCTCTGTGTAAATTGTGTAGAGCTTGTCAGAGGGGAAGCTGGGATTAGGGAGGCTTTAGCATCAAATCTGACAAAGGAAATACCAGTAATTAGTATTCAGTAGAAGAGTGTGAAAAGATGGACATGATCAAAGACTGTGCCAAAGAATTTTACGCAGATGAATGCACTCCTGAGTCAACAAAGCAAATTTCTCTGCAGTTTGAAATAGTTTAAAATAGCCCCATGTGCCATTAAGTGTCCAGTTTGACAGCACATCTACAAACCCCCAGAGTTGTCATTTAAAGTGCCGCAAATGAGGTGAGGAAAAAAAGCAACCTTTTTGATAACTTATGATGTTTTTCCTCACAATGTGAAACAATTTAACATTGTTATAATTCATACTTAACCCAATTTATGCAACAAAGGTGTGGACTTTGACTGATATTTTCATTATTAGGGACATTACAGGGGATGGCTAATTTAGAGAGATTATAAAATCTTTGCAAAGCAGGAGAGTAATCAAAATGAATTTCATTTTTAACTGAATGCGGTAAGCCATTAGTCTTCATTATTGTCTCATTTTGTTACATTAACTGAAAACAATTGCAGGAATGGATTGAACTCGATTTTAGCGGGCACTGCACCCATTTTCATACGGGCCAAACTAACCCGTGTTAGTTGGATATAAATAGTCCGTTGAGCTTGATAATGGAATTGAGATTTGTTTGAAATGTACAATAAGGAAAAACAGAGAAAAAGCATGCCTGAGGAAAGGAATTAGCAAGGTGAATTATAGAATTGCAGAACGTGAGCTGCATCCCAAGTTCGCCATTTTTATTTTTTATTTTTTTTGCATCAAATGAGATCTAGTGTGTGTTTCAAAGCATTAGTGGCAGAATTACATCCAGCTGAATATAGGGCCAAAACCCTCATTTGTTAATCCCGTGTTTAGAGGTGTGATTCAACGATGCCACTTGATTTTCAAGGCCACATTTCCAGGGCCATTTATGTTGATTTGTCGCACAAGTGCTGCAATTAAGGGACGCCCTTCATTGGCAGGTTGACTTACATCCACTTAACTGCAGTATCTGCTCTTCTGTCGCCCCTCTGTTGCTTTAGATTTGTCAAAGCGAGGCCATCAGTGCCAGGGAGAAGGAAAGGGATAAGGGAACAAGATCTGTGAATTAAGGGTGTAATCATCAATATCCAGGAGCACTGCCTCACTCTGAGCGGCACAGCTATAGTGCCTCCTCTCTATTGAATTTTATTTGTACAACAAGCCATTGTTCCCCGGGTGGGCACCCTCATGTCTTTCTGCTGGAGAGTGACATGAAATAGCACCTATCTGGCTGTACAATGACAAACACAGTTTTTGCTTTTGTAGAGTGGGCATAACCTATATTTTTCTTTTTAAGGCTGGGTTTTTAAGATGAAAGCAGTCTTATAACCAACAGAGATTATTCTGTTATAGCTGGATGTGCTTGACTAAATGGTTGGCTCAAAGGATGACATAAATACAAAGAAAAATAACAAGCAGATATTATTTCAGCTTGCATAATGTAAACAATGTTAAATAAATAAGCTTGAGATCACAGTTGGCGTTCTCATGACTAGGTGGTGTCTATGTAAATACCTCTGTACTGCTGTTTAACATTTCCCTGACTAATGCAACACTGGAAGCCTCGTCAGCCCCTGTTGGGCAGCCTGCTGAGGTCAGCATCCACAACACGACAGGTGCTGCTGCCCATCTCCTTTTGGGGCACGACATTACCATATAAACTTTGTTAATGACCTTGTCATTTACACAACTTAATTACCAGAGTTGTGTCCCCTGAACATCTTCCCATATGAATTATACATCAGGAAGGTGGCTTCAGACGAGGAGCTGTGGGGGCGTTGGTACAGGTATGCCAGCTCATTGCATCAATTTGAGGAGGTCTCAAAAGCAAAATAAATAAATGACCAATTGGAGAAAAAACATTTTCAGAGGGTGTGGGGCATCTTTTTATTTCAAATCATAGAGCAGCTTGGTTTTGGATAAAGAGGAAATCTACTTAATTTATATTAAAAGAGGAAAACATCCAAAACATCATTTTCGGAATTGGCAAAAAGGTGTAAGACCATAATCCTCTCTGAAAAAAAAAGATAAAATCACCGTTTATTGGCTGAAATCCATCGGGCACGGACATGTCACTTATAGGCGGGGCCCAGGTTTTTTTTGTACCTGCTACATAGACTTCATCTTTGTAGTCTGTGGTTGCTGCTTCACTGTGTGCACACTGAGTTTTGCCAAGTGATAATGCAGTTCAGTATGCAGGAATTTGGAAAGGTAGGCCATATAAACTGGTACTGAATTAATTATTTTTCAATTTCAATTTCAAAGAAGCTTTATTGGGCATGGGAATCATACGTTTACATTGCCAAAGCACATGTAAATTAACTGGATCTTTGAAGTACAGGATGCATTGATTTGATTGATTTATTTTAATGTGAAATGTAAAACCACCCATGAGGTTGCTCTGCTGTGTCACTTTGTCTCTGGTGCAATGAGGTGTTCATTTTAATCATGTTTTTTTTAATATTGGAGCTGTTATTTACACAATTTTATACAGTGTTTACCTGTTGGAGGGCTGCGGAGCTGTGCGCAGAGAAACAAAAAAAGACCAAGTGTTGCATAATGCCCGTGCGGGCAAGTGCAGCTTCCATGGTCAGTGTAGCAGGTTGAGTTGATTAATGGACGCGCTCGTGTTGTACTGAGAGCGTGTCCCATGTATTCTGGGCATAAGAAGGAATAATGCAAAGTTGCTGTAGTAGTTGCAAGTATTAGTGACAAATTGATTTTAATTTTTGAGGGGTGTACGCATGGATGAAGCCAGTATGGAACACAAACCACATCTCCATAAAAACTAAACTCCTCATCTTCAACTCCAACGTTAAATCAGTCTTACTATATGGGGCAGAAACATGGAGAACTACAAAAGCATCATCAAACAAGCTCCAAACATTCATTAACAGGTGCTTACGACACATCCTGGGAATTTACTGGCCTAACACCATCGCAAACGAAGAGCTCTGGCAAACCACACAACAAGAACAAATTGAAACCCAAGTCAAACGCAGGAAATGGGGCTGGATTGGGCACACCCTCAGAAAACCATCCTCCAACACGATCAGACAGGCCTTAACCTGGAACCCACAAGAAGAAAGAAAGCCAGGAAGACCAAGAAACAGCTGGAAAAGGTCTGACGAGGCGGCACTCAAGGAAACAAGAACATCCTGGAAGGAAGCAGAGAAGATCGCCCAACACCGAACTAGGGCTGCCACGATTAGTCGACTAATCGATGACTAATTGACTATTAAAATAATCGGTGACTATTTTAGTAGTTGACTAATCGGTTTGAGTCATTTTTCATAGAAAAGTACTATAAAAGTACCCCAAAATACTCTCACTGCAGCTTCTTACGTTCAGATATTGGCAGCTTTACACACTCTCCCATGACAGTGAACTAAAACCCTTTGGCGTGAGTATGAAACAAGACATTAGATGACGTAATTTTGGGGTTTGGACGAGACAGGCCGACATTTTTCAACATTTTAACACATTTTTCGATGAAATGATTAGTCGACTAATCGAAGAAATAAGCGACAGATTAGTCGGCAATGAAAATAATTGTTAGTGGCAGCCCTACCCCGAACTAGCTGGAGGAAGTTCATGAATGACCTATGCTCCCCAAAGAGCAAAAGGGTTTAAGTCAAGTTAAGTCAAGTACGTATGGATGTGTCCGTAAAGGTGGATGTGGTGTGTTGAGTCAAGGCATCAGTCTGCATCAAATGACGTGTGACTTTGAAACTGGGGAGGCTGCATCTTTTTATGTAACCCTCTCAGGCTCACAAGCCAACATTGGCTAGGTTTGTGAAGATGAGAAAAGCATGAAGTATTTAACTTTTCGAATTCTTCACACGACTACTGTCACTTTTTGAGTGCACAACCTTTATGGTGTATCATCCCCATTTGTACAGATCACTGTGGCTTGACTGAGGGCAGGCTTTTGCCCTGCTTCTGAGTGTGACTAATCAGAGAATAAAGTTTTTGGACAAAACTTTGTATGAGGTAGTTCCTGCTATTTCCACTCAGCATACTGCCATACCCCATTACTCTATATAAGCACACATGTTTGCCCAGTGGTGTATCATAGAGAAGCAGTGAAGTTGTTTCTACGCACTTATTTCAATCAGGAGAGACAGGAGAGTGAAGTAAATATAATAGTCAGTACAGACTAGGAGGGTACAAATTAACAGATGATTTGTGCTGGTTAAGATTTATCAGAAGTCTTTGGCGCTTGGACACCAGAGGGAGATATTTTGTGATTGAGGGACATCTAAGGAAGCAACCCATGGAGTCCAGACACTGGTGGTGGTAGCTGCTGACCCTAAGGCTGCTGACTGCTGAGGCTGATGAATCCGTAAAGACTAGCCGTTGATGGGGAGGTGGAGGGAGCGCACGATGGCAGCATAAAGAACTACAGCAGAGAAAGAACCATATTTACATTGAGGAGCAGTACGATGATAGGCTGACAGAGAAGATGTGTAGCTGTGCTATTGGTTGATTGTGAATCAGCTGAAGACTCAATTGACCTACCCGGACAATGACACCTAGAGATAGTGAGTGAGCATGCGTGGAAGGAGTGAATGGCAGGGTGAGAAACAAACTTAGAGCCTGAGCATGAGAAGTATTGTCGCCCTGACTGAACTTTCACTAGAGCTTCACTAGTCAGTGTCTTGGCACCCAGAAACAGCTGATAAAATCATGTGTCACCGTTTTCAAACGTGCAGTTCACACTTGTTATATGTATTGTGTCTTTTCAAAATACACCTCTGTTTTCTCAGGTCATTTACAGTTTCTGCCTGTTAGATACCTGCAGTCTTTTTAAAAATAAACTTAGTGCAACAAAAGCATGTGCTTAGGTTTGGATAAAAACCTCATGCTTTGGCTCAACAATCAAATGGGAAGTGAACAGGGAGCTCTCAGGTGAAAGTCCGGCCTCCCGGGCAGGACCCATCCATCCCCCCGTCGTGTGCCCTATAGGGACTTTCCAGCTCCCTATACTATGTTATTACCACCATATAAAGTCACGCTGCCTGGCTGCATATCATACCAACATTGTTACCAGCAGTGTTTCAAACTGACACTATCCAGCGGTGTTATACACTGATGCTGATGATGGCATATCATACATTGGTGTTCGACCCTGATATCACTGACAAATAAGCAATATTTGATGACTCATACAGAAATGTTATAGGAATACTTCACCCACAAAAAGACCATTTGTATATCAACTAGTCATGCTATGGTACCTTGTATTATCAAGAAAGTTTTTGCATTTTTGCGCAAAAAAATGAAGACCATAATGATTCATTAACTGATTTGGTACAATGTTTAACAGCAGCAAAACTTTATCAAAACATCTGTTTCCAAATGCCGTACGCTCAGTACTTCCCAAACACATGGATTTTTGCCTAAACCTTAACTTTATAACTGAACTAAAAGTGACACTTATCTCTGCTCTCTTTACAGCCGCTCCAAGAGTGAGGTCTTTAATGAAAATACATGCAATCAATAACTCAATATATTTGCTGTTTTCCATGGAAGCATACCCTGGAAATCCAGAGTTCTCGCGAGAGCACAATTTGAATTTGCTCACTCTGGCAATCAGTAATAATGCTCATTACCCATGCCCTTGGAGCCGAGCTGCACCAATCACATCGGTGTATCTGATATAGGCGGGCCAGAGGCGAGCTAAACAGATGACGACAGCGCTGCAACGACGAAGTCCGGAATCAGTCAGTAAACATTGCAAAATGGCTACGGATGAACACCAGTTGTTTGAAATGGCTTTGGCCGCTACAATGAACGAGTTAGACTTGGCTTTTTCTCTAAAAGAGGAACAGAAGACGGTGCTCGAATCTTTCCTTTGCAAGAAGGACGTTTTTGCTGTTTTGCCGACCGGATACGGCAAGAGTCTACCAGTTAGCTCCGCTGGCAGCACTCTGGATACGTCACCCCGTGTATTGTTCTGATTGGTTGTAGTGTTATCCAAGTGCATGCAGTGATATTTTCAAATGCAAGCTTGGTGCCGCCCCTCGAGTTGAGCCATTTGCAATACTCATAGCCAGACCCTAAATCTTTCTAGATTTGGGTCTGGATTTCCAGGCTAATGGAAGCATGCGAGAAAAGCAAACTTACCTTCACTAATTCAAGGTAACACAGCATGACTACTTGTTTTTCAAATGGTCATTTTGTGGGTGAAGTTTTATTTGAAGCACATTTTTGTTTATGCACTTTTTGTGACTAAAGCTCTTTATGTGGCGGCATCTCAGCCACCAAGTGTAAAAAAAAAGTGCTCTCCATTGTGATTGGTTTTGACTTTTACCTCTCAAAAACAAGAACAAAACAAGAACTCTTCGCACTGCCATTCTCACTGGTCTGATAATAGTCAGCTATCAATAAAACAGTTGGGCATGATGCACAATGCATTTCATATGTGAGTGCTGTCACAGTCTTAAGCCCAAGGTCTCATGTTTTTGTTTGAATAATGAAATGACCTGATTTAACGGTTTAAAGTAATGAGCAAAAAAAGCTGGAGCCAATATGTTCTTTTAATGAGCTATAACTAAACAGTAATCCCTGGAAAGAATTAAAAGGTTTGGTGTTTTATTCAGCAATCACAAGGGCCTCTGATATGCTGCAGAGACTCTTGCTGTCATCCTTCATCACACTCTCACACACTTTAACGCACGCACATCCCCGCACATTAAAATGTAGTGAAGAACACAATGAACAGCCTTAATATTTTAAAACTAAATTTTTATTAGATTCATCCAGACCTGCGAGGACAATGAACATTTTTCACTGACCAATTTTGTTATTCATGCAGTTAACTGCTCAAAAACTCCCACTCAGCACCTCTCAAAGTGGACATTGCCTGTTTTTCTACCTCCTGTCTGTGTCTGCATCCCAAATGGCGTTGCTGGGAGACCTGTCTGTAGTACAGAGTTTTACAGAGATGAAAGCTGGCTACAGTTCTTGTCGCTTTAAAGTTGATGTTTTGCAGCCCTGCTGTTGCCTTTGGTCACCTGGAGCTTACTGCACTTTTCACAGTTACCGTGTCCCAATTATTACATAACTAAAGGTTGATCTAGAGATAGACTGCAGGAAAATACTTCCATAGTCCGTATGCTGGTGTGTGTCTCCTTGTGCCTTATATACACTCACAATGTGTTTAGTATAGCCTAAGGGCCCTGACACACCAAGCCAATACTCAGCCAACTTTGGGCCATCGGTGAGCGTCTGTCGCCCTATTTTTTGCAGTGTGTGCTGCACCATTGGCACTAGTGGGCCCTTATTGTCTGTTCTTTGGCTCAAGTGTGTTTCAGCTCAGTGCACGTGAAGACAAACAGAGGTGAGAAAAGCAAACAACTGACTAAGTCAAGAGGGTGTGAGATCGAAATAAACGTGGCATATTAGGTCAGATTATTTTTTTATTTTATTTCTTTTAGCCATCTTTGCAAGTTTACAGTTGATATCCTTTCTTCTTTCAACACTGAGTTGTGTTGTTAATGTGCTAACTGGCTAACTAGCATCTTGAATCCGCCCTTGAATTCTCTCACACAGACACATGCTAGTTAGCCATTGGCTGTGGTCTTTGTGGTGTGTTAAAGAGCAACTTTTTGGTCGATACACAGGGGACATGAGGCGATGCACCTTCATCATCACCACTAGTTCTTAAGAATCAAAGACAATTACGATGTAAATATAATGTTTACTTGTTGTTGCAGATTTCCAGATTTGTCTCCTGACTGCAGCAGCAGTGTTCTTTAGCGCTGTTATATACTGTAGATGTTACTCTGCAGAAAACACAATGTGTGGACTTAACCATGACAGTGTGACCCTGGGCTCAGGAACAGAGGTAATGGAGGCACAAGACTGCCATAGTAATTATAATGAGAGCAAAGGAGGAAGTGATCTGTGAAGAGAACGGGACCTGCCAATTCTGGTGTTCTCTGGTGAATGCCAGCTGAGCTGCACGGTGCTGGGCTGTGAGCACAGGTCCCACTAGAGGACGTCTGGGCCTCATGCCACCCTCATAGAATCTGTTTCTGACAGTTTGGTCAGAAACATGCACACCAGTAGCCTGCTGGAGGTCATTTGTAGGGCTCTGGCAGTGCTCCTCCTGTTCCTCCTCACACAAAGGAACAGATACTGCTCCTGCTGCTGGGTCAGTGCCCTCCTACGGCCCTGTCCAGCTCTCCTCCTGTATTGGCTGGTCTCCTGGTAACTCCTCCATGCTCTTGAGACTGTGCTGGGAGACACAGAGTCACAAACCTTCTTGTGACCGTATATATGGATGTACCATCCTGGAGGAGCTAGACTACTCATGCTCATGCTACCACTGGTGATAAGGACACTAACAGAACACAAAACTGGAGGAGAATCAGTCAGGAAGGATAAGGAGAGAGCATCTGTCTGTGGTCACCACATGTCAAACCATTCCTTTTTGTGGGTGTCTTGCTTTTGCCTCTCCATTGAACCTGTTGTCACTTTCATTTGCACCAAAGCATGTGAAACTGATTCACAATCACTTGTGCTTCCTAGATGGACAGATTGATATCCCTGAAGTTTAACTGACTTGGTGTTTGACTGTGACAATTAAGTATTCCTTTATTTCTTTTAAGCAGTGTATTATTGTTCCATAACCTTAACCATGTGTTTATTATCTAAACCTTAAGGATGAAGGTCCCTTAACCTTAAGAAACTTATTTTAACTCAAACCACAGTCTTTCCCTAAAACTGATCAAATCGTTTTTGTGGCTAAACCTAACCAGAACTTAACCACAGCGTTGTCACATCAAACGGTAGATTTATTTTTCAACACTGATTCCAGTGAATGATTCTGGAAAGCACATGCAGTGATGTCATCCTGTCGATAGGGGCTTCTACATGTCGGTCTAGAGGACACGGACAAACAAAATTAATTTGGAGACCTTGGAAGACAGTAACATTAAGTTGTCTGCCTTTTGTTTACTGTACACTCACCTTTACACAAATGAACCACAAATGAAACACTGATGAATAAATAGAGGGACAAACAACCTCAGGTGAAAACAGTTTGTTTAGAGTCTCATTTTGCATATCATTGTTATCTGCAGTGAACTCATCATAATTCCACAGATGCAGAAACCTTTAAACATGTCTGAGAGCTTCTGACAGTGCTCCTGAGGGTTTGAATGAAAGGTTGACTATTCACCAGACACATAGACCTTAATGGTGAAAAGGTCATTCCACTCTAAATAGTCAATGTTGCTGGAGCCGCTCCCATGATAGAACCGCTGATAACTCTCTAAAATGAAATCTATCAGTGGCTGTGATGCATTACTGTTTCACCGCCATTGGCGTTAATTCATTACAGAAGAACCAGGCAGAGATTACAGCTTTGTATTCCTTGACAATGTCACGCAGGCCTGCGCCATCCAGATAATTATGAGTCGAGAGCTGCGGCCTCAGAATGAGAAGGCTCTCTTAGCTCATCTCATTCTTCTGAATGGGCCTCTACTGACAATGAGTGACCTTGTGCTTGGAAAATCGCACTGAATTAACTATGGAGCAGATATCACTTATACACCCTGGCTGCATCATTCCTCTTGAGGGGCCTAGAGTCATCTTTCAAAAAGGAATCAACTCAACCGCCTAAATTATGCCCCCCCCCCCCCCCCCCCCTCCTGCCTCACAACAGAGACATGCTAATTTTTTTTAACACCATATCCTTTGGCTGTGTCTCTTAGAAGCTAAAATGGATGTGATTGTCATCATTGTTGATAATTGATTCTTAAACTGTGGCACTTATTAGTTAGACATTAGATGATAGCGCTCATTCTAAAGTCTGATAACTGAAATTGTATATGGCTTTATAAGATGGGCCTTTTTCCTGCTGGCAACTCCTCAATAATTTACAGTTTTTCCCAGGTAGGAAATGTGGTATATTTGCATTTCTAGAAACAATCTGTACAAACAGCACCACACAGTGGGCCTCATTTATGAAACACACGTACGACAGAAAGCTGGGCGTACGGTCATTTCCACACAGACCTCGGCATTTATTTGTGTGGACATGAGTGGAGGCTTCCATCAGATCTTATGTCAGGTCTCAACTTGTGTACGGAAGCTTGAGTCAGCATGGACTCGTGGTGCAGCATCGTAAATCTAAGTTTAGAATTAATATTAGACCATATTCTGACTGGCATCAAAGTACTTGCAGTAATGCATTACTTTTAACGCTAGTTACAGTGTTACTGGTTACAAGTAAGGCGTTACAGTAATACATTACTTTTTCCAGTAACGAGTAGTGTAACCAATTGCTAATGAAATTTCAGTAATCATATTACAATTACCCCAAACAACTCTTTATAACGTTTCTTTTCACTATGTTTCCATCACTACTGACTTGAAATACAACAGTCACATCAGCTGACTAATTTTCGTAATTGTCGCACTGTGCAGGCACGTCACAAAGCAGCAAGCTAGTTGGAAACGCTTACCTTAGCAGCTGGAAATATTCCCATCACTTTGATTTTGTCGGGAGGAAAGATGACAAGAGCACTGTTGCTGCAGGTAGTCTGACTAAAACTCTTTCCACTGTGAAAAACACAACTTAAAACCTCCTGTCTGGAACACCTTGGCCACTATGACCGACAGTACAACAACCTAAAGCTCCAGAAAATACACCCCACCAAATCTGAGCCCTTCTTGGCCACGCTGGTTGGCTGTAGCCCTGCACTGGGTAAACAACAAAAACTGGATTTTAATCGTGGACAGCTGCAGCTACAGAGTAGTAATAAAGCTTGTGGCTGGATATGTTGTGGATGAAATGTTGCTCCCTAAGTGATTCTCCGTCTTTTGGCCAGAGCTTTGGGGAAGTACCGGTCATAGGCAACTGAAGGTCCCCAGGTAAAGAGAAGCTATCTAGCCTTAGCTACACCTACCGGTGATTACCCTGACATTCACACAGAGACACGCATCTGAATTTTGGGGAGGTATCAATTTTATGGGGCGTAACAAAAAAGTAATATAACGAGTAGTGTAAAGAATAACTGTTGGCAGGGGGTAATAAGTACAGTAATATTTTTTACTTTTGAAAAGAGTTATGTGTAATATATTCCATTTTTAGAGTAACAAGCCCAACACTGTTTGCTGGCACATATTTACTTATTAATTTTTTTTTTTTTTTTACACAAAAAAAGCCAAAGCATGATTAATATCATTTATCACTAATAATTAGTAAAAACAAATAAATAACAACAACCAAAAAAAAGTCTGGTTGGGACACAGGTGGAGCGTCTGCGTCTCCTCTGCCACCTGTAATGCCCAACTATAGGCTTTTACATGAACATTAGAATAATATCAATATTATGTAATACATAGGCTAATATTATTAATATATGTAGGCTATATATCACTGCGATACAGAAAAGAAAGACTGTCTTACAGCACAGAACACAGGAAAAAAAACAAAAATAGAAATGTTAACAAAGGAAACACCCCTTAGGCTGAAATGTACACGCAGTCAGGCCCGCCCCTACCTAAACGCAGAACACGCGCTGTGCGTAGGGCCTCATCTTCCATGGGGGGCCACATTTGCGCGAGGGGACGCATTTGCGCATATGTGCAATGGATGCGCATATGCGCTACAGTGAGGCGCGCATAGAATCAGCTCGAGGAAGGAGAGAAGAGACCTGTAATCTGACCGCGCATGCATGCGTCACTGCAATGATTGACAGCACTCGATATCTGACCAATCAGAGGGGTGCGCCGGCAGGCACTTGCAGAACTGCAGCAGGTGAAGAGTTGTCGACATGTCGTCCAAAAGACATCACGAGTCAGGAGCGAGCAAGAGGGAAAAAAAGGCAAAACAAGAGGAAGCTCGTGCTTCACTTGAAGGTGGGTATGTTGTTGAAATAAAACATTGTGGCACAAACACCTAAGCTGCTACTCATTAGATAGGAATCTCTGTCTAGACTGGAGAATTTTTTTTTTTTTTCCAGCGGCCCTGATTAACATTTATTGAATGTCTTGTTAACGCCCTATGCATTCACCTCTGATGAAAAGGAGTGGTAAAATGACCAGTTGGTGGTCGTATATATATTGATAGGCTATAAACTTTAGCCAATATATATTAGCTAAAGTTTATAGCCTCAATTTATGTTGTTAATTTAAGTTTGACGATTTATATGGAGGTAAATGTCGCCATCTGTTGGTGAATTTGATTCATAACAGTCAGCTTTTGAGGAGACAGGGAAATACTGATTGAAATGAGTGTGTAACTGATGCATTTGTTGACAGAGGGAACTAAATTTGACTGTAAAGTTTGAAATATCAGTCTGTTTGATCCTGAATTAGTATGTTTTCTTAGGACTGTAGTCTGTACATAATAATTATAATAATAATAATAATAATACAACAACAATAATGATAATAATAATAATAATAATAATAATAATAATAATAATGTAATAATAGATAGCAATAGTAGTAGTTTTTTGTTAATATTAATAGAAGTAGTAGTAGTACTACTAGACCAGTACTAATAGTAGTGGTAGCAGTAGTACATTTGTTATTGCTAATAAAGGTTGTCAAGTTAAATGGCATGTTGTTGTACGGTCATTTTGTACTTATGATACATTTGGGATGGGGAGAGGTGGGGGGGGCCTCCAAATAAAATTTTGCTTAGGGCCCCAGTTTGGTCAGGGGCAGCCCTGCATGCAGTGCTGAACCTGTGAGCTGTTTACGAGGACCGGTTGATCTAACACTTCACATATTCCCCTTCATTAGTGAAAGTCAAGATTCACCTGAGAGAAATTCATCAATTCAGGACACATTTACCTAAAAAAAGTCTAATAGAAATGTACAGAAAATATATTTAACAGTTTACGACAGCCGGTTCAACCATTTTGCATGTAATGACTATGCAATGAACTCACGCCCAGTAGGGTTAAGCCTATTCAGCAAAGAACCAGAATAATACATTTTCATCAACTTGGCATAAGCAACTGATATTGGAGGAACCAGCAAACAACTGTACATAATCATCTGCATGAATGTGTCAAAGCATTTGCAATTTGTTTAAAAGAATGAGAAACTGATTTTATGATGTGGACAAGTGACGAGATGATGATGTGGAGGATGAACAAGTAGTTTTGAGAATTTCTGATCTGAAAAATGCACCAAAAGGACCGGGGAAAAAAAAAAGTAATATACAACATATTTCTAATGTTTGTGTTTGTACTTTAAGTGCTGTCAACTGTGAATTGGGGAAAAACAACCATACTAAAAAACAGCAGAGCTCTTGATGAATATCAATAAGTAGGAGAGATAAAACCCTGCCAGCAGAGTTCTCATAACTCTAACCTTTCTGTCAAACATCAGCGTGGGTGTAATCTACACTTGTGTTCTGACATTTAGTTATTCTCCGAAATGATTTCATTTGTCTGTGAACCAGCTCTGTAATCATATTAAACAAAAAGATGAACTAACTAGTTTATATAATAGTTAAATATAAACCCATCTGGGTATGGTTGCCTGTAGATTAAAGATTTTAATGCTTTATTTGCTGAGGCTTTCAGGTATCCAACACTTAAATTTGAGCTGATCTCCCAGTAGAATGAGGGTGAATGACAATTTTTATGTAAATGCATTAAAAAAAACAACATTTATGAAGATCTGCTGACAAAGGAACTCCAACAGCAGAAGCCAGGTATAACTAGGGGTATTCTGTCGGATGTAATTGAGTGAATATCCATAAATCCTGCAACACTTGAATGTAACTTTTGTTCTCCGCCACCTGTTAAATCCACTCAGCTTATATTGATTGTGCACAGACTATTCCTTGCACAGACACACAGAGAAAAAACTGTCAACAAAATCCTCATTGTTTCCCCCGCCCCTTGTTGTGCATTTAGTGCGGTCCACCCTCCACTCGCCGGCCTTGCATTCGCACACTGTATGAATGGCTGATTGAACCTGTTGACTGCAACCTGCGTGCCCCCACTGGCTTTCTTGAGAGAGCAAGTACAAGTACAAATTGAGATATTATTACTGCTCAATTGAACTGTGGTCATTCATTTGTTGGTTCATTTATTTGTTCAGTTGTGTGTGATATTTTTGAAGGTCTCTCAGTTAGTGAAGAAATCTCTCTGCACAGCAGCAGGTTTGAATATTATCACTTACTTCTAATTTGTTTTTTGTTGTGTAGGGTTTTATTAACCATTGATCAGTGCATTATGTATCCTTAGACTCTTTGGTAGGTATGTACACCACAGAATCTCTCACACAAGTGTAGGTTGAGTTTAAACCAATGTTTAATTAAGTTTATCTTTTAATTAAAATTTTGATCTTTACAGTTGTATCTTTACAGGAGTGAACCATTAGAGCTAAATGTTCTGATATTCAATTGCTAGAAAAAATGTTTGCATTGAACGTCTCTGCAAACCATGCATATGTTACATTTGTCCATTATTTTGTAGTGGATATGTTCCACCCTTATGTTTCCCAATAATGCTGTGGTTAAGGTGTGGTTAGGTTTAAGCAAAGAAACCACTTCGTTATATTTAGGAAAATATATTGTTTGGGCTTAAAACTGCCATGTTTAGTGGCACCAAAGCCACCTTGAAACGGCATGATGTCTTGGTAAAAAACACCCAGGTTTGGTGGCTCAAACGCCGCTGGGAAATGTCGTGTCATCAATGAAATTAACACCACCAAGAACCAGCTGATTTGGTACTACAAACACTTAGGTTTGGTGTATGTCATCTTTCACATGGTCTATACAAAACATTATCTCACGGAAGGATTTAAGGGTTGTTATACTGGATTACATTCAACTGAACAGGTGTACCTATTAAACTGGTAACTCATTTAAATATAGTGGTAACACTCAGTGCAGTAACTGGCACATCAGAAACAGAGGCTTTTTAGTCTAAACTGACTGAACAGTCGCCAGAGCAAAGAGTTAAAAGAAAATGAGCCACATCTGCATCTCCTCTCAATCCCCTCTCATTTTGGAGTGCTTTTTCATTTTGGAAAGGCAATGCAGATGTTCATTCAAGTTTTGGCTCAGAGGCAGTCTCTTTGTAGCAGGATTGCTTTCCTCTCAGTAATTAATGTTCCTCTGTTTTTTTTTATGATTTTCTGTTGAAGCTTGGTTTTGGTGTACTGTCTTTATTCGAGCTATGGTGCCTGTTGTTCATGAAAAATCATAGGTTTTGGGGAGGCAAAACGGACAACCAACAATTGGCCTTACTGCCACTGTAAATGTCAGGCTCGACAGCACATCATTTTCTGATGTGCTGGCAGGCTTTATGTTAAAACTTTCCACTGTGAGCTTGTTAACTTGTTGATGTTAGAATTCAGTGTCAACAAAATTAAAACACAACACTCCTCTGCTACGGTATGCTTTATTCATAGAATAAACTGTTTTCAGCTCTCTTGCCTTCATCAGGGAGGTCAGACAATGTAAAGTTAGAATGCTAACAGGTTAAATATCAGGATGCCGTCATTATCATGCCTCTCAGCACGCTAATGATCAAAGCACAGCTGAGCCTGAGTGTTGCTAAAGGTGACAAAGTCAGGCTTAAGGCCCAGACACATAAAAAATAGGTGGCGACACGCACAGTTCTAATGTTTTCTACTCTGTGTACAGCTGTAATGCGTTAACAGCCGACTTTCGTCTTGGTGTGTCAAGACCCTTAGACACACATAATCTGAGCAAAGTCTTGTATCGTGATGTCAAATTGTAAATCCTCTTGATTTCGATGACAACATGATCTTGCCTCACATATCACCCTTACGCCACTGTTTGCAGTTTTTGTTGCAATGAAGAACACCAAAGTTTTCTCTCCATGTCTTTCCATCCAGTCAAAACTTCTGTTCTTGGTGCATAACAAGCGTTAGAGCCTCACCATGAGCGTTATTCCTTTCATGCACTAAGAATGCATGTATGTCATGGATGCAACCTTACCCGTTGGATGCAGTGCCTCTTAGCAAATTATAATTAATAAGCTATGTCTGCTCTGTGGGTTTCGAGGTTATAATAAGAGTGTCTTTTCTAAAAGCTGAAAGGCACATTGCAGCTGCGTGCCCACTTGAGACATCTCATCAGGTGTCACGCATTGAGATCGAACAGGTAAGCAGCAGCCCCACATGGCTCACTTCCTGTCATCGCTGCATCTCTGGCCCATCCACCCCCAGCCCTGCTGTCTAGCATGGTAATACATATCACTGCCTGGAGCACACTCCTACACTTGAGATGAAAAACATCTCGTCAGATACACGTATGGTAATTTAGATTCAATAGTTAAGCATCCTCACACACACATTCAGCAGACAAGAAACAGACCTTATAGGAATTAGACAAAAGCACTACTCGCACACTCTGTGATCAGATCTTACCTGCTTTCAACAGGCAATATCCATCCAGTTCTGTCACTGCACCGACACCGCCCCGACACCTCTCCTCTTGCTCGCTTGTTTCTAACAGACAGAAGTCAGGTAACCAGACGGCACCGGCTGCATTACAGCCTTTTTAATTCAAATCGGATTTACGGAATTGTTGAAATTGACAAGATGCAATGAAGCCCGAGTTTATGACGTAGGCTGGTGTTTCTCAGCTATGTGAGAATTCAGGTTTCATTACATTTAACACACACACACACACACACACACACACTGAGTATTCTGCTGATTTCTGCTTTTCTATCTTAAGAACTGAACTGAACATTTATTTCAGGAAATACTTGAGACACATGTCACATTACAGTACTGAAAATATACAGTCTTTTGTGTGTTTCATACTTTAACAGAATGAAGCAGTTAATTGTAAAACAGTCTGTTAACACCAAAGAGACAGATTGTTATTATTGAATCTACCATTTCACTGGTATTTTTTCCCACCGAACACTCATAAAAAATTTGTTTTAGCAATGCAGTGATTCCACAGGCCCAGACTGATAAACAATAAACAAACAAATTAATTAACAGATTAATGAATGAACAGCTTGCACTCCCCTCTGGAAACAGGAGCAAACTTTGGTAATCTGCCTGTGAGTTCATTAAAAGAACAAGTCAAATTGTAGCCCTCACATATTGTGAGATGTCTTCACCCAACAGCATATGAAGTCGTTTTGGGTATGAATTTGTGTGCATCCATCAGCTACAATGTGAAAACACAAGAGACACAAAAGGACACCTCCAGAAGTCCTGTGTTCATGCATCGACAGTTTAGAGCCAAGTCAGATCCATGGTGGGACCCCTGACCTGAGACATGGACACAGGACCACAGGGGTACCGGAACATCCCATGGATGCTTGATTGGATTTAAGTGCCATTTCATAAGCAACTGGACTTGCTTGAGGACGTGACGAACGGCTCAAGGCATCCAAATTCCCCAGATCCCCAGGTACCCAAACCTTACAACCTACAGGACTCAAAGGATTCACCGCCAACGTCCTGGTGCCAGACACAACAGGACACTTTCAAAAGTCCTCTGTCTATGCCTTGGCAGGTTAGAGCCAAGTCAAATCCACGGTGGGACCCTGACCTGAGGCATGGACAAAGGACCTCTGGAGTACCGGAATGTCCCACAGATGCTTGATCAGATTTTAAGTGCTATATCATAGGCAACTGGACTTAATTGAGTTTCTCTGAGATGTTTCACCTGTGGAGTAGCAGGCTTTTTGTTAGAACTAAAGCCTTTCGGATGAGAGGTGAAATGTCCTCAAGAAACTCAAGCAAGTCCAACACAATAGCACTTAAATCTGGTTGGTAATGTTGGAGAGCTAGCAAGATTTGAAAGCGGCACCTCCTCTAAACTCCACCCCCTGCTCCCCCTCCCATCAGTGCTCCGTCCAAAGCCACAAGCCCAGACATGCCTGAACCTGCATCCTGCAGTCAACAGAGCAGAGGAGAGCCGAGTAAAATAACAAATCCCCCCAAAGCAAACAAATAATTACCTGTCCAACAGAAAGACAGTAACCTCTGCATCACTTTTCAGGCCCTTCAGCTCCCTCAGTTGTCTCCACCGTTCAAAAGCTGCACCGATGTTGACGTCTGGTTTGTCCTCTCACTTTATCCAAAGCCTTTTTCGTTGCAGCCTTTTCTGCCTCTGACTTTCTTTTCTCAGCCTGTTTAGCGGGGCGAGCTGTTACAAGTAACGCTGGAAGTGGTACTTTTGGCTGCATTTTCTCTGCCATTGTTCAGCAAACTCCTGCTAACTCAGTATTTCTGCTGAGGAGTGTGCTGAATATTTCCGTCAATGGTGACACGTGATGAGTGCGTGCAGGGAGGAGGGAGGGAGGGACGGAGGGGGGCTCAGGCAATACGAGACATGAAGGCATCTGATTGGTTCTTTCCATTCGCACCGAATGGCAGGGATTGGTCAGAGTTTTTACAGGTCTGCAGCTGCCACAGAGGTCGGATTTTTTCATTCCTTTTTCTGAACACATTATGCATCAATTACTTTCACGATGGAAGGCCCATTTCACCCAGTATAACAAGAAGTGTTTCTGAACAGGATTACCAACTATGGCTTTAAGATTACCATGACCTGGATGACTGACGCTGGATTTCCACTGGATGCGCGTCCATTGCGGAACAGCAGCGCTGGTTATCCGCTGCGTGCTCCGCCGTCCTTCAGTACCCACCGGCTGCGTTTGCTGTGCGGAGTGGTGCAGCTCCGCCAGAAGACAGATCGGTGCACCTCCATGATTAATATCTCCTCGTCCATGGTGTCAACGGGGTGAAATGACGTCTGAAAACCTCTGACCTGTTGACTTCAGGCCTGCCTCTGCCCATTATGTAGTTTTCAAGGTGTAGTGCAGGGAAATATGATCATTGTGTATTTTATTTTGAAAATTAACCAGATGTTTTATTTTGTTTCTGTGCACGACTTCCTGCCCTGCACAATCTGCTCTGTGCTAAATGGCTGTGTTGTGCTCCGGCGTCCGGCAATAGTAGAAGTCCTGCATATCTGTTGTGGGGGGCTCCGGAGTGCCGCAGCTGTGACGGAGCCGGAATGCAGCACAGCCGCAGCCGGTGGAAACACACACATTGACTAGAATTGAATCCTATCGGCTCCACTGCTGTGCCGGAGCGGAGACGCAACCAATACGCATCTGGTGGAAATAGGCCGTGAAAATCTTCACCAACATCTCGGTTGGATTGTGATCTAGTGAAGTTGGAGGCCTGGTTGATGCGTTAGGGTCTTTGTCATGTTCCTCAGGCCATTCCTTAGCCTTTGCGATGAGGATTTGAACTGATTTTGCAAGAATGTTTGAGTGGGTGGTGAGTATCAGGTAGCGTTAATATGAATGCCACGACCCAGGGTTTCCCAGCAGAACTTGCATTGTAATGACATGATCAATGTAATTTGCTTCACTTGTCAGTGGTTTGAATGTTTTGGCTGATGGGTGTATGTGCTTTTATTATACTGTTAATGTGCAATGAGTGAACCAAATGTGAGTATGTTTTATATGATCACCTGTGCTGTGGTGCCAGGTGTTAGCATCTGCTCTGTAAAGTTTAAAAAAAAATGGTTGCACTCTATGGAATACATCAAGACAGGGCTGCCATCTTCTCGACACCCCCCTTGCTTCCTCACTTTCTGCTTTGTTGACTGCTTAACCAAACAGCTGATGTGAATCAAGTAGTGCATTCTTGTCAAAGCACTGCTGCTAAATTGGCACACTGAGACTGGGAGCCTTTAACAGCCAGACGTGCTCACATTGAAGAGTGAACTCACCCACTATAAAAATATTTTTTAATTTTTTTCCAAAATTAATAACAAAGAACTCTTACCACTATAAAGTTATGGGAAAATGGGGTTAGCCTGATAACAAAGTGAATGTAACAATCTGAGCCAAGCTCCTGGGATGTAGTCGACTTTTTTCACCCTGCTTTGTATTTTCAGAGGCAGGTGAGTTCTTGTCAGAGTGCAGCATATATCTCTTGTCCATTAATATTCAACATCAATAAGTGAACACACGAGTCTTCTAGCTTGTTATCAAAGTCAATTATTAGGTTCAGGATGTCAGCCCGCTTTCTGTAAACTAAGACGTTCGATGAAATGGAGCACTGAGGGGATTTCATAAAGCCAGAGACAAGGCCAAGCAAGGAGTTCTTGTCTGAATGAAAAATGGGATTGCTTTGTGTTTGTCCCTAGGCTTGTGTACCAATAACTTCAAAACATGAGAGATACGGTAAATATAGCTGCTCCCCAAACTGCCTTTTTTGAGTAACCAAAGAGGGAAAACCACAATAAAACACTGGAGCAAACATGCCGTGAGATGTTTTATTCATTCATTTAAGCCATCAGCAGCTTAGCACTGAGACAACATCAAAGTTGGATACAAGGATACAATATATGAAACAGAATCTAAACAAGTTGTGTTTGGTGGTGGCCTGGTAGATTGCACAAATGTTGTATCTGCCCATCAACTTATTTCAGTGGAGTCTGTGCTGTGAATGACATATTTTTCTTTCTATCTTTCCCTTAAAACCGCCAGTCACCCCTGGCAAAACTGCAGGCGTGAGCCTCAGTTGCCGTGAACTGAGCGTTGCTGGAATCACACCCCACTGTGGCTGCAAAAATTACACCGGGTTTCACACCCCCGGATTCGCAGCTGCATGCTGCTCTTGCTTTGATGTTTTCCATTAACAGCGCTTGTTTCCTGAATAAGTAACACTTCATGCTTGCACATGAATAAAAATAAAGCATTGCGCATACTGTATGCCCTTTCAGTTTAATAATCACTGTGTTGTTTTTGCAGAGGGTGATTAAAATAAAACCTTAAAATTTGCTGTCATGCTGGTTCAGGTGAATATCACAAAAAAACCTTAAAATTCTGAAAAATTAGACCCTGACTGTGTCTGCCTTATTCAGTGATCAGCACACACTGAATAATGGGGTTTCTACTGGAACATGTTTACATGCTTTAATATTCAAGAACACATTTTTCTCATGCTGTCTGCCTGAATATACCAGTATTCACCCTCAGTCTGAAACCCACCTCTGCCTTTAAAAGCCCCCTCCTGATAAAGCCCAGTCTGCCCCAACTGGTCAGTGTTTCCTGGTTTTCCACATCTGTGCTCTGAATCGTCATGACAGTAATGACAGTAGTGTCACCAAAGAGGCAGTTTCTAACTTTATATAGTTTTGTTATGACATCATAACTTTAGAAAGGTCATGACAGCTCATTGTAAAGGCACAGCTTTCGAATACACACTCTGCATTTCTTGGTGGATTGAATGTTTTGATATGTCACAATAACTTGCTTTATAATAAAAAAGACATGGAAATCGGACATTTAACAACATGAGATCTTTAATGTCTCACACATTAAGGCAGCTGCTTAGATTAGTTTTATATGCAGTAAACATGTGGAAAGAGTACTTTTGACCACTAGTAGTGCTATGGAGCAATACTTTTGAGAGTGGGTCCTGTTTTTTATATCATGTACACACACACACACACACACACACACACACACACAAGCACACACATGATACCATTTCTGCTACTTGTTTTTGTGTTATTCAACCGGTCGACTTTTGGTAGCGGCAGCCTGCAAGAAAATGTGGCACCATGCAAATAAAGGCGAGAATAAAGAACTCTGCAAGCTAGTATATATAAATTTAAAGCAGTGGTTTCAAACTTTTTTTTTTGCCCAAGGTACACCCAAGGGCAAGCCCAGCTTAGTTTTATATTAGTGAGGTAGTTGTATATTAGTTGTTAATACATTTGGGAATTTGTTGAAATAACATATGAGTTAAAAGAAGAAATGTAAGAAAGGGGTAGAGACATGTAAGTTTTACTTCTACCTACACCTTTTTGGACACTGTTATCTTTGTCTAGTTTGTTTTTTATTAGGTTTCATTTTTTGGTTCAAAATAAAGTCATTTATTCATTCATTCAAATCTCAAGGCTAACCTGTATTTATATATGTGTACAATAGCTTCTATAACGTGTGTTACCACTCTTATCACAACATAAGACAAATAAGAAAAAAGAAAGATAAAGATAGAAGACCTCCTTGCAGGGAAGGTGGGAGGGAGGGTGGATGTGTCACACAAGCACAGGACTTCGACCCAGGAAACTTGTGTTTGTGGCCCGAAGTCAACTTATACTTCTTTTAATGACAGCGACTCACAGTATACTAGAATGTGTAGCGTACCCTAGAGACATCTGTCATGTGACATATGGGACATTACGTTAGTAACAAAAGTACTTATTTTAAGGCAAACCACCTAGCTCTGTTGTTTAAATCTAACTCTGAAGTTTTATAGCATAGTGGTGACCCTTTCATAACATTAAGGACCTCTTTAAAACTGCAGTCATTAGGACGGTAAAATAAATCGTTTTGGAAGTCAGTGTAAATCGACCTATTCTGTCATTTAGGTATGGAGAAGCGTTGATTTTATAAATAAGAAAATGCATTTGACATGTCTTTCAGCCTATATATGATATGATATATATATATCTATGTAGTATAATATGTTGCTTTTTGGTAGAAAACACCAAATATAAACATAACTTTGTTGCCAAGAAAAATCCACAGGGTGCCTTTAATTGGATTCATGGCAGTTGACAGAAGGCCATACATCAAACCTGGCAGAGCACATTACATAGACCTGAGCTTGGTAGATATAATGTGTGAATAGCGACCCTCAAGCTTAATGGTTAAGAATCAGTAAAGAATTCATTATTCAAGTCTGATGACTGCTACTGTGGTACTTTACTTTCTGAAGAGCACGCCACTCATACAGTTGTTAAAATCAGCATGCACAGTCTCTAATGGCTCAATGTTGCATGTATGTACAGTGGATGCAAGGGCTAAATTGCATGACAATGACATTGTATTATGGGGGCACAGAGGAGAAAATTGGTGCCATATTGCTGCATGTCTAGAGCCAAGTGGACCGTAATATAATATTAGTTTTATGGCCTTTCTCTTAGACGTGATTACTATATAATGTACAGCACATTTATTATGCAAAATGTATGCATACAGTAATATTCTACAGCCCCATGTAAAAGAACAGTTGGTGTGTTTGTGTGTGTGTGTGTGTGTGTGTGTGTGTGTGTGTGTGGTTTCAGAGTGCCTCTGTTCTCCGTCTGTATCATCGACATTAACATTATGCTTTATGCACTTTTTGGCTTTTAGTGTGAGGTAGGAGAAGAGAGCTCTAGGGTACGTAGGTTAATTTAGTTTCCTTACAAAATGTGAGCGCCTTAGTCTTTAACATTTAATCCAAAGGGAGGTATTTTTCAAGAAGCCAAAAGGGTGTGTGAAGGGTAATAAATCCCCGGCTCGACTCTCCAGAGCCTCGCAGAGGTTTCAACACATGCTAAAAACCCGGGCCCTGGGCTATATTGTGAGAGAAATAGTGGGTATACTGCTCACCTGAATAATGCACAAGGTTAAAAGGTCATGATGGAATTTCCATTTCTATAAAATTTAAGAGAGAGGCAAGGTCGGAAAAAGGTCCAATGCAATTACTTTAATTCATAACACTACGGAACCATGCTAATTACTTGATGTATTAATAACTGCCCTTGCTGGTGTAACTCAAGGCCTCCGCTGCCTTTCCATCTTTAAAATTCAACCTATTAAAAAAGTGATGAATTACTCAACTTGTTTTTCTACTCTGACAGATCATCTCAATGGTTATCATGGTGTTTTAGTCTGAAATGTTGCTCTTTCAAGCCAGTAGAGGTAATGGGGTTCTGATTTTACAAACACACCACATCTCTTGCAGTGACAGCAGTCCTCAGACTCTAGAAGGGCAACAGAGGTCATGGACAAAAGAGTTAAAGAGATGGTTCAGATTTTTTAAGTGGGGCTGTATGAGGTACTTATCCATAGTCAGTGTATTACCTACAGTAGATGGCAGTCAGCACGCCCCCTGTTTAGAGAAGCTGAGTTCCACAATGGTAGCAAGCAATGTACTGCTGTGGATGGGGGTTAGCAGGTAGCAGGTATTTAAGCTACCTAAAAAAAGGCCTTCCCCACCAGAAAAAATCTGTATCAGTCTAAGTGGACGCTATATGAGAATATTTCAACAGCTTTTGTCTTGCAGTCAGACAGCCCATTCCTTTGGCACAACCTTTTCTCAACCATAGAACCTCAGTGTTCCTACCCATAAGCGCAACAGGGCCACGAACTTCAGCTGTTTGGGTCAGGAAGTGCTGTTCTGCGATCAAACTGAAACAAAAGTTAACGTTTGTAAAGATCTCAAAGATAGTGTGTGCTTCTGTTTTTCTGGAATGTTCAAACAAAAAAATAAAAACAGCTGTAGGTGGTTGCACTGAATTTACATATCAACCAACCCGGTCTCAATCCGAAGTCATCGAAGTCCGGCTCTTGGGCAGTGACTTGCGGCGTCAGACAGCGACGAAAAATCCCATCCTTTAACGTTGGCGTGATCCTCGGCCAGTCACCATTATAGTTTAATGGTGGTGTCAGGGGAAACACGGCGGGACAAGAAATAAAATAAGGCAGCCAAAGTCCGAGTGGGATGGGCGGTATGGTTGATGGATGCATCCAAGAAACTCAAACTTTCACCCAGGAGAGTGGTGTTTGCGTTCCGTGAGATTGTAAAGCCAAACCCTGTTCTTTTTTCCTTAACCTAACCACGTGCTTTTGTTGCCTAAGGAAATAAATGTCAATTTGGGGTATTGTACAGACTGTAGTGCATTTATTTTGAAAGAGACTATATGTAAGAGGCAGAACTTGACATGGTGTCCCAGAACATCAACAACCAACACACCCATGGTACCTTGCACTTCGTATCTGGATGTGGAAAGTTCATGACCAAACGTCGATATGTGACTAGATCGGAGTGAGAATGTGTTGTATCAACACTCAATCTGCAAGACTGAGACAACTCTTGCTGAACACTTGCTGAGGAGCACTGCTGTACCCAGCCATCAGGTCAAATTACAGTAAATACCCACAAATAACTGAAGCGACCACTAAAGTGTGAAGCGCTGCCATCCTCTGATTCAGAAAGATCCTCAAGTCCCACTCATGGCAGCAGCAGCTCTCTAGGTCTGTAGGCAGGAGGTCACAGTTTTCACTGTTAAATTTGTGCTCTTTCTGGACCTTCAGTTTCCACAGAAGTTTCTAGTCTTACTCTCTTTTTCAGCTTGTTCAGTCTCAAGTTCTTCTTCGCCATACTTAATAAAGGTATCCTCGTTTCTCTACAGTTAACAGCATTTTTCATCACTGTCATAATCACTCTTTTATTTTCATGTATTTGTTGTCTCTTCCATTAACTGCTGACCGTCTGACCCAAACAGCTGACCTGCGGCATACAGTGCGTGGCCCAGTTGTGCTTATGTGTAGGAGTACGGAAGTTTTACAGTTGAGAAAATGCAGTGCCAAAGGAAGGGGCTGTCTGACGGCAACGTAAAGTGGTGAACATTTTCTACATACAGCTTCCACTTAGACTGATATAAATCTTTTAGGTAGGCCTTTTTTAGGCCTTAAGTGGCTAAAATATTTTTTATGTAAGACCTCTATCCACAGCAATACATTGCTTCACTTCTGTGGTGGCACTCCCGTCTGCTTCTCCAAACAGGGAGCAGGTAACTTTTCATTAGCTCTCCATTATGAATAATGACAAAGGGTTTTCCTCAGACATGTGCACAACATTTCATGCAACCCCACATTAAACTGTAGAGAGATCTAACCACATAAACACCCATTACGCAGAGTGTTACACAGTCTTACCGGGACAGTACTTTGGGTGATGAATATCCCTTTAGTATAGTGTAACAGTGCTTTGGGTGCATATTAACTTAAATAATCTAAGTGAATACTATCCTCTGCATCAGTGCCTGAGTCCCTGTAGGCCATTCAAAGAATGGGGCAGCCAAGGACACAGAATACATGGCACAAGGGAGACGTTTCATATGTTCTTTCAAGCTTTGAATGATAGTAGGTTGTGTGACAAGAGCAATATGAATATCTGGCAGAAAGACATTTCCGCAAGACTTCAGACTCTCTCGAGAGTCCTTCTTTGTTGTTATTGTGTAAGATGCACTGCCAGGAAAGGTATTGTATAGGACCAGTAAATTTAATGACACCTTTGCTGTGAATTCATTGCTTTGACTCCATGAACATAGAAAACTGCTGCATTTAGGTAATACAGAGATAAAAAGTTTAGAACACGCTGCTGATAAAAGATATTAATAACTCAAATTATGTTTATTTTCCTCAACGTGTCTTCTCACTAAGCCTCCACTGCCTCTTCAAGTGGTTTTCAGCTCACGTAGACGCAAATCAGACATTTTCTGAAGTTTATTATATTATCAGGGCACACAGTCTGACCTTGATGTTTCCTTGGAACATTTAACCAACCCCAAGGTGGCTATTATTGTGATGAATATTCTGCACTACTGACAGCACCATGGGTTATTTATTTACGCAGCGAGAGGTAGCTCGCTACCTCTCCATGACCTCACGCTGTGTCTTCCTCCCTCATTTGTCAACCCGCACCTCCTCTGGTGGCCATGCAGCTCCAACAAAGTGAGGGCCGTGAACATAACATGCAAGTGAGTCAGGTAGTTGATATTTAAACAAACAAATAAACAAACAAAGAGTAAGCTGATGCAGCAAATTACTCTCACACATCTTGATGTTGTTCAGTTTTTGCTTGCCAGTGTGTGATGTTAAAAAATACGGGTCCTGATGTTTGGGTTTCCCTACATTTAAAACAACTTGCAACACCATAATGCAATGTTTTACCTTAAGTAACAGCTTCAACACCATTTAGTTGGTACACTTACTTGTTATAGACAGAATAATGCCTCTGTTATTCTCCCTCTGCACCCCGAATGCCTGTTCTTACACTATGTTACTTTAGTGAGCGGGCAGGATCTCCTGGCAGAAGTGCGTAAACCTTTACCCCACTATCTAATTTGGCTGTTTGGCTGTGTTTTGTTTTATTTTTGTCAATGCTTTATCTATAAGTGCATGATTCCGCTGTTGTTATTTTTTGATGATATGTATGCTGACAGTTTGAAATAAAGATTAAAGAAGAAGCTAGCTCAGTGTATTTAGTCAAGGCATTATTACAGAGGTGAGGAGACTGAAGAAGACATTGACGGGGGAAGGAAACGAGATAAAAAGAGTAAAACGAGCAGCCTGTTTCTGTTGAGACACGTGAAATATTTGTGGCTGGACAGATATTTACATATATAGCTTTATATATATCAATCATTTTTTTTAACATGATGAGGAAACATTGTTAATTATATTACAAAATATTGATACTGACCACATCTGCAAAATGCTCAGTGACATATTTGTTTATATACAGTACCCATTCTTGTAATACAATATGTGCATAAGTGAGGCATTCCAGCATTATTCAGCTTGTTAAATGGTCGTGTTTAGGCATTCAAAGCACTTGTTGAAGGCTAGGAAAAGATCATGGTCTTGGTTAAATATTGAAAAAGTCAACAGCAACTTAAAGTGCAAGGCAGGAAGTGTTTACTCTATAAATATTTAATCGAAATGACAATCTTCCCCTTAGCTTAACCCAAGTGCTTCTGTTGCCTAAACCTATCAGCAGATGGGATTCAGGATGCAAACTCAGGTCTCTTGTGCCACAGTCCTGCACTTTCAAAGCCTACCATCCACCCAGACAACCTACCAGTATCTATGATTTATGCGTAGCACTTCCTCCACTGGAAGAAATTGCTGCCACTAAACATTGGCAAAACAAATTAGTGGTATGTAAATGTAATTTCTGTGAGACAGAGGTGCATTGGGAAGACATGTATATGATTACATTTGTAAGCTTAAAACTTTTCCCGCCTAAGTTATTCCCTGAACTCCTCTTGGGTTGCCTGTCTGTGTTCAGCCTTAATACTTCTAGTCTAAAAGTCAGTAATTTAAACATCAAACTAGAATCACTTATATTATCATCAACATCACACCAAAACATTTTGTGCAATTGCGTAAAAGAATAATTAGAAAAAGAAACGATTGCTGCTCAAAGTGTAAGCACAGAAAATACTGCAATACAACTAGAAACATTGCAAAATATAATAGATAGGTTTTCTCAAATGTATATTTGCTTGATAATAAGAATCACTGTGTCTTCTTAGAATGATAAATTTCTACCTATCTAGGGAGCTGTTTTTCGTCTACAGTGGTCACCATGTTACACCGCCATGTTTCTACAGTAGCCCAGAATGGACAAAACAAAGGCCCAATCCCAATACCCCCCCTTGTCCACTACCCCTTAGCCCTTGGCCCTACTCCTAGCCCTTGCCCACTACCCCTTGGCCCTCAAAATGAAGCAACGAGTGGTAGGGGTTGAAATCTTTCCTTAGGAATTGGGACACCACTCACTATGTCACCGCGTTGGTTACGTTCACGCATACATAACTATTTTAAACAGGAAGCCGTGAGCCATCTACATTTCCAACTGGCATCTACAGTGGAGTCTCCGGTTGAGCTCATCCTACCTATCACGTTTGCTGTATTCATCATGCTTCGTTTGATGAACACCAGACGACAAGGGGACTTCTGCTACCTAGCTAACCAGCTAACATTACGAGGCAGCATAGTTATACTAGCTGGCGTGTTATCGTAATGTGAAAAGTCCGACAATTTTGCAGAACAGGACAGATGACAGATGCCAGATAGTGCGAGCTAGCTAGCTAGCTAACAGGCAACCTGACAACGGTAATGTTAGCTATGTATGAACTTTTTCCCCGTCTCTTGCTCGGTGGTAGCTATGGCGACATCTACCCCTCGCTGGCAAGTCAGCATCTGAAATCCCTCGCTCCTAAGGGCTAGTTTCATACCCACTACCCCTCCTTATGCCCCCTACCCCTACACGCAAAAAGGAATTGGGACACCCCTACCCCTCGCAGGAATGCACAAATGTAGGGGTAGGGCTAAGGAGTAGGGCTCCAGGTAGGGCCTTTCAAGTTTTTGCGTTGGCCATCATAGTTAGAGGTCCCTCCATGTCGAGCCAACACATTTTCACTCTGACCTCGTCATATATGAACATTTGGTCATGGACTTTCCACGTCCAGATATGACGTGAAAGGTACCGTGAAAGGTGCATTCGTTGTTGACGTTCTGGGACACTGTGTCAAGTTCTTCCTGTTACATGCATTGTCTTCTTTCAAAATCTAATGTTTACATACAGTCTCTTTCAAAGTAAACGCAATACGTCGGTACAACAACATGAATTGACATTGTTTTTCCTCCAACAACTACTGCATGTGGTTGGGTTTACGCAACAAAAACACGAGATGAGGTTTCGGAAAAACGAACAGGATTTGGCTTTAGAATCTTTCGGTATATGAACACCGCTCTTGTGGGTGAAAGTCGGTGTTTGTTGGACTCATTCACCACCCCTCACACCCACCCTACGTTGACTTTCGCTGCCTTTACTTTCATTCCTGTCCTGCCACGTTTTCCCCCGGCACAGCTGTGCGCTGTTAAACTATATCGGCAACCGGCTGCATATCATGCCGATGTGAAAGGACAGCCTTTTTCGTTGGTGTCTGATGCTGAAAGTCACTGCCCAAGCACCGGATTTTGACGACTTCGGAGTGAAACAGGGTTGCAGGGCCATGTTTCTACAGTAGCATGGGAACAGACAAACCAAACATTGGCTCCAGGTAGGGCCATAGGGTTTTTGTGTTGGCCATGGTAGTTAGAGGCCTTTCTGTGTTGGGAAAACACTGATTTTTAATGTGAAACTGCTTTATTTAGTGTTTAGTGGTTTAAATCACCAGGTCTATTGCAGAGGACAAAGAGGAAGAGGAGAAGACATCGTATTAGCTTCCTGGTAAAAACGTCCTGAATGTCTGGATCATAAGTTATCCAAAAAAAAAAAAAACAAACAACAAAAAAAAAACTTGTGATCTGATGTTAGCTCTATACAGCTTTAGTCTTGTTTTTACCAGTTTAAGTAACGGGGTCTGTTTTTTTGGTGAGGAGTAGACCTCTGTGAATAATTCGGCTCACTGATAAAAGCTACCCAAACTTCTGGATCAGAAATAAGTCAAGCACACATTAAGTTATCAGAGAGAATAGTTGAGCATACATTAGCAGGTCCTGGGTGAGCAGGCTGTCTGCAACATGCCAAACAGAGTAGGAGAAGAATGATTTGTAACATGACACTTATTTATTCAGTGTTTTTATCAGTTTTAATCACCTTTTAGAGAGGAAGAGACCTCTGTGGATCATTCAGCCCCTGGTAAAAAACTGGCTGATAAAGAAATGTAATAAAAAATCTAATAGCTGCAAACATTTGTACAACATATACAATATATCTCGACAGGAGAGTTTTCTTTTCAAAAAATACGATGAAGCATGACTTTGAGAGACATATGGTCACTTTAGTTTTTATACTATTTCTGTATGCTCTATCTTTCAGAGAAAAGGAATGTTGCGTCTTTATTCCCCAAGAACATATAACGCTGCACTTGTTCAACTTCTTCAATGTGAGTTCAGATATGCACTTCATCCAAGATACATTTCATAAACTGAACTCCTCCTTGTACAGTTCAATGTGGCCACCTACCACTCAAATTTGTGGAGCATTTTCATTACACACAAAAGTAACCAGAGCCCTATTCTGCACGTCAAAGACAACCCTAAATCTTAATGCTGGTCGGAAATGTTGAAGTCAGAGTGTGCATTCACATGAAAGAGAGAAAGATCTGAAGGATGCCATAAGCTGGGCTCTAGGGCCTGAACACAGAGACCCTGAAGACATGCTGGGAATATTAGAGAATGATTGATACTCACAGCTGGGGAATAGAGGAGAAAAAAGGGATGTTGAGGAGTTTTTATCGCTCACTTCCTTTGAAATATGGTTTACAATCCTCTGCTCATCCCCCTTTCCTCTAAGAACCCATAGATTATAACACAAGACGGCCAAACGTCTCCCCTTATTCTCATGAAAAGACATGATATGCACACATGGCTGTCTACTCTGAACCCTGCACTCAGCAGACATGCTGTTTCCTTCTCTTTATGTGTATGTCTCTCAACTTAAATCAGTATCTCCACCATGCACAGCTTTAACTTTAAAATAAAGTGAATTTGGATTTTGAGAAACTATATGTTATCTGTATGAAACTAAATTAATGAAACCGTAAGGGGCACAAGAAGTCACAGGTGGAGTTCTTGGTCCAACTTAACTAAACTCAACCTGTATTGGAATTGGGGGGGTTAGATCACCACATGATTCCCGAGCGCTCACCGCTCCCTCAGGGGATGGGTCAAATGCGGAGAACAAATTTCACACACTCAGGTGTGTGACAATCAGTGGAACTTTACCTTTTACCTTTATCAAGTGAATAGACCAAACTGACCGGACAAACTGAACACACAGGCCTACATAGGCCTACTGTTTGTAGCTTGTTTGCAATCACATGACCATTATGACGTGCAAAATTCAGATGGAGGAACTAGACATGGAGGAAAGTGTAAAAAGGTTGGATGAACCTGCAGGCAGCAGGTATTATCAGAAAACTTGCACTCACGTTGGATCAAAAATCAAGAATTGTGATTTACCTTTGTGAACACGATCGTTGAAAGAGTACAAGAGTCTGGTGGACTGTAAGTGTTTGTGTGCGGTTGGCTTCATGACTGCCATCTTGTTTCTGGTTGGGTGAGTAGATGTGCTTGTGTGTAACATTAACTGCCTTTTGTATTTCAACTTTGTACATGGATGCACCACTGTCAGGCTATTGTTACTGGGTAACGATCGCTAACTTTAGCTGCTATTTCTGCTTATGAGGTCGACTGTTCCCAGAGGTCTGGTGAAACACCGTTGACAATCTGGGTAGGATACAACAAGATGTCACAGCACATTGTAATTGCATCCAAATCGAGGCTTTACCACAAAGCTTTAACGTTAACATTTGACATTAGTTGACTCTGCTCCTCCAGACCAACAGTGAAAAAAGCCATTGGTGTCTAATGCGTTTCCATGATACATAATGGCACCCGCCGGTGTCAGGGGGAAAATGAGGTGGGACAAGGGCTGTGTTCGAAACCATCCACTCACTCACTCACTCACTCACTCACTATTCCCTATTTCATGTTTACTATATAGTGCACTACATGGGGAACGACTGAACGAGATTTCGGACACTAACTGAAATTTTCTGAATGTCGTTGCGTCAGTAGCTGTGCCGCATACTCCTGTGACGCAAGTTAACGCGCCAAGCATCATGTAAACAAACCGGGCGCTTTGAGGATGATCGAACTGTATGGTGGTTGTACTTTTTGTCAATAAATTGTTGAAATGTCAATGGTGTGGACGTTCGGTTTTGTCAGCTACGGTTGTGTGTCTGCATTGTGAGCTGTAATAGCCCACGATAGTGCACGAGCTACAAGCTACCTGGCCCGTGCAAGCTAAGTGGCTATTGTTAGCTCGTGAGCTAACGTTACCGGTTAGCATCCTATTCGTTTCTTTTCTCTTTGCGGTTGTTATTCTTCTTCTCCTCTGGCACAAGACGACCGCATTGCATTGTATGGTATATGGGAGTAAAATCTAGGGTACATCATTTGTTCACTCACATTTGCTGTGCATTGTGGGTATTTTATAGTCCACTATATAGTGAATAAAATTAACCGCGGAGAAGCGATTTCGAACACTGCTAAGAACAAAAGTTAAGGTGGCAAAAGTCCAACTAGGGTGGATGGGATCGGTGGAGAATGGGTCTAACAAACATCTACTTTTACCCAAGAGAGCGGCGTTCGCCTCCTGTAAGACTATGATGCCAAACCCTGTTCTTTTTTCCTAAACTCAACCACATGTAACAGGCAGAACTTGACATGGTGTCCCAGAACATCAAAATTCAGCATACCCAGGGTACTTTGCACGTCGTATCTGGGCGTGGAAAATCCATAACCAGACATTTATATGTGAGAGAATGTGTTGTTCAGACTGAAAATGGTGGTTTTTGATCCATATTTCCCGCTGTTTCTCGCTGTGTCTCAGTTAGGTTTTTAAACTTCTCCCCTTCATGTCCTACTATTTTCATGAAATAAATTGGCCCTTGTTATTCCAACAGATCGATTGGAGCAGCCGTTGATGGCACAAATCATAAGCATTTGTGCCATGCTTGTAGTCTTTGCCTCCAGTTGCCTGCACCTTTCTTTCTTTCTTCATTTGGATCCCCATTAGCACCAGCATAAGCACTGGCTATTCCTCCGGGGGTCCACACACAAACATACATAGACACTTTTGGGATAAACTGATATGGATTTTTTCAACTGATACAGATAACACCTGGGAGAAGGTCCTTCTGTTTCCTTCTGAAGGTCCTTCCTCCTGTTTAACAGCTGCTGGAAGTATGTTGATCTGGTGGGGTGTCCTTCGGTTGGAGATCAGACCCTCGGCGCAATCCTGTTGTGTTTCTCTGTAAGCTGACAGTGATTTGCCCTCATGGACAGCATGCTGCAGTTGTTGTTCTTCTTCTTCTCTGTGTTTATTGGCGGCTTGCAAACTAGGTTTTAAGGTACATGTAGTGCCACCCACTGTATCAGTTGTGTAGATGCTGCTCTTGTTAAGTCAATGAAAGCAGTCTGGCGTTGTATTATCGGCGCAATTTGTCGGCTATAATTTTAATCATTGGAATAATGCACAATAATAAAAATGTCCTATTATTGGCTGATCATTAATCGGGCCCAACACACTTACAACAATACCACATATAAACACAACGAACAAAACAGCTCATCTTGTCGATTTAACATTGAGTGCGGAAAAAAACAATTTTGTCATCACTTTAACAAAAATTAAGCCAGACACAGAATTAAAATACACCCACAATTCCTGAGAATTCACAGCAGACCTGACATTGATCTTCATGCAACTACATAGTAATTCATAATAAACATAATTCCCAGTCTGCCTGACCTTGAATTATATTGTATCCATCTTGCACATTTAATTCCAAGAAAATAGGGTATTAAACAACATATCTCATTATCTTCCAAGGGAGGATTCCTACCTTCACCCAGGTATATATTTAATTCATACAAAATTACTATTATTTATGAACACAATTCATTTATAGTTCCTGAAATGTTTGGAGATGCTAATGTGCACATATGAACAATATGCACTGGCAATGAATTCCACCTGACCATGGCTCTGTACATGTACTTGCATTAGGTAGCAAGAACCTTTTTTTCTGTTGCATATCGTGTCTGATAATTGTATTCAGCAAACTGAGAGAATAACCTTTCACATAATATCTTTGATGATCATGTCACCAGTACATTTCTGACATTTTAGCCAACTCAGTTTGTCATGCATGTCTGTTGCATTAGTTCTGTAGTAGCCCTGTAGTGGGCAGCTGCTATGTTTTGAGCTACTTGTAATTTGTTAATCACTTTCACTGAAGCATTATCAGGTTGCTGATTTATGACATCATGTGCAAAGAAGCTACGCTGTAATGTCTGATCAGACCTTTCCAGAAACAGAGACTGCAGTGACCAGCCCTTAAAGATTAAGCCTCATAAGACCACACAGGACAATTTGTCAACTCACTGTCAGCTTACATGATGAAACACAAAGAAATAAAATCACTCTCTAATGTATTTATTCCTATTCCCCCCATGATTGGGTGGGCACTTGGTACAGTCTGATGGCTTTTATGACCAGCTGCTTTAGGAGATGTATCTTTAGCTCTGGCCTGACTCTTCCGCAACATAAACCAGCACTTAGCACGAGAGCACAGTTATGTTAACTTAAAGCAACTAATCATTGAAGTGTTGATGGTACAAACTTTAAAGCAGATACAGATGGACACAAACATGCCCCAAAATGAATTCTAATGTTTATCATAAGTTTAATATTGACTCTTCTCCTTAATCTCTACCAACCCCTGAGGAAAACATGTGGCTCTGTCGTCCCCAGCTGTCTGTCTGTTGTTTGGGGCTGGGAAGTTAGTACACAGTGAATTTTTATAGCTTTTTTGTTGTAAAGTGCTGCCTCCAAAAATGACACTGATAAAAACAGTGACAGTGAATCAGAATCAAAACAGTAACATTGCAGGCTGGAAACCTGAAAGCAGATAGATGCTTAAGGCTCTGTAGAGCAGAGAGGAAAGGCAGATCCATTTGCTCCAATGGTGAGGCTACATAAAATATTTATGTAAGAAAATGGAGAAAATAAAAAACTAGAGACCATCTTGGATCACTCCAGCCTTGATACAGCTATCTAATACTAAAAAACAAACAGGCCAGGAGCGAAAAGTGGAGGGGCCAGTGGCACCTTTCCTACTTCCTACCTCCTTACTTTCGATGCCCTTGCTCAGATCACACCAATCTCCAAACGTTGCCTTCATTTTCATCTCAATTACACACCTGTAAACGGTGTTGTAGTGGAGAGTATATGCAGGTACATGGGGTTTACCCACCTCTTTTTATTGCCATTTACAGTATATGCAAGCAGTAACCTCCAGGGTTAGAAAATGAAGCCAGTGTGAAAGTGCCAAAAACTGCAGTTCCTCAAATGGCTACTTGAGTCAATCCCCATATAATAAACATGTTTACAGCCTGGCACATAAAACAGTTTTGGTCTTTATAGGTAATTTTCACCATTTATGACAACTGTACAGGGGGTAATTTTTGTATACAACTCACCCATTTAGATGTTAATCAGCTTAAAGTTATGCATATTTAAGGTCAGGCCACTTTGACTGACAGGCTGTTTGTGAGGCGTCACTGGGTTAGATCCACCTCGCACTCCTCCATCCATCCATCCATCCATCCATCCATTCTATTCTCATCCGCTTATCCGGGCAAGGAGGCCAAGCAAAGCACCCCAGACGTCCCTCTCCCCTGCAACTTTTTCCAGCTCCTCCTGGGGGACACCAAGGCATTCTTAGGCCAGATGAGATATGTAATCCCTCCAGTGTGCCCTGGGTCTGCCCGGGGCCTCCTACCAGTGAGGGTTGCCTGGAACACCTCTAACAGAAGAAGACCTTGATGAAATGGCGTATGTGGACTCTGAGCACCTCGTCTGGTATGGGGATACTGGAGCCCCCACCTTGGAGCCAGACCTGGGGGGGAGCTCGCCAGCAAGCATCTGGTGGCCGGGCCTTGGGCCGTGGAGCCCGGTGGGACTCAACCCAAATAAATAACATGGAGCCGTCGCCTGTGGGTCCAGGAGAGGAAACAGGGTTCGGTGCTTTGTGTTCCGGGCAGCAGGGTGGGGCGGGACCGCAGGTGTGCTGATCCCTGGCACAATGGACTGGCTGAGCTCCACCCTCTTGTCCATATATGGTCATTTCTGGCTCCAAAAATCCAAGATGGCAATGACCAAAATTCTGAAGTCGAGGCATCAAAATGGTAGCCCACAAGCCACTGGGTGACATCACAGCTACGTCCATTATTTTATACATTCTACAAGTATACCCATCTATTGGCCAAAAAGCCATTGGAATAGATTATACCCACTTCCTTCTCAATAACCTAACCCTCTACCGATTAGGACACTCACCTTATCAACTTCACAACACCACTGCCTGTAAAGTTTTGTGAGCCCCCCTGTTGTTCCACATCAATCTTTAAACTCTGCCTTCAGCTACACACCTGTGAAGTTTCCTGGCTGCCTCTTGCTTTGCAAGTCATGAATCGCTATTGCATTAACAAAACTATTTAGACAGACAAACAGATATAAACAGACATATAAACACCTAATGAAGAACTCAAAACTGCCTCTGTGGTAGTTGCTGCTACAATAGGTGTCCCCAGGACCACATGTTGTCATGATGACGCACACACAGCAGAGAAAACAATACTGTCCATCGCGATGTTGTGGCAGCTGGTTAAAAAAAAGCTTTACAATGAATCAATAACACATCCGTTTCTGATGAACATCGTAAAGTATTAATAACAGATTTGTGCCAGGCCTGGCAGGCTGTTTGACTGACCTTTGTAACCTTGAGCTGATCGCCTCTCACTGAGGTGCTCATTCATGATCAATAAGCAATCAGGGAACTTGTCTCTGCATGCTTTGGCCATCGAAAGTGTTTACGAAGCAAGCAATCACTTTAGCAAATCACTGTTTTATTTGCTGTCATATAACCTTACCTTCACCCATATCAGGCTATCGCCCTGCTGGTGTAATACCCATTCACTAATGCAGTAATTGACCTTACAACGCATGATGCGTTTTCATTGGAATAAGAGAGGTTCATTGTGTTCATTATTTAGCTTTAACACATGCTGCACCTGTAATTCGCCAGACAGAGGTGTTGTTTGTAGACAGACAGGAGGTTCAGAGCACGGTAACAGCGCCGCACTTAAAACGGGTCTTTTATGAACATATTTCCAGCAGCAGAATCTCAGAGGACACTGCGCCACAAAGACCTGTCAGGCAATCTTATAATGATGAACCCCATTGTAGGTATTTTATTTAATATTTGGCATTCACATAAGAATTCAGGAGCAGATGACATTCTGCTCTAATCTTGCTGCTGCAGTGTAGGATTCATGGTTTGCTAAATCAAAAAGTGTCTGAGCTGAAATCAGGCTCAAAACATCATGTTTCCTGCAATGGAGACCTGATAAAGGGATTCAGTGTTCTTCGAGGCTTTGGGTTGTTCTATGAGTACCCAGAACTTCTATGTATTTTAAGAATCCTCTGTATTGTTGGTTATTTACTGTGTCATTTGAAACATTAATAGCAAGTGAAAATAAGTGGAGTGTCCAGTGATTTGGCTGATTTGGCCTTGGAACTTGGTTAAATTTTCAGAGATGTATTTCTTTGGACTGGAAAGACAATAGATATTAGCGTGAAAATACTATGTACCATTCTCAGCATGGAGTAGCCTGGAAAACTAGTCCATGAGAAACATTACTATCATGGCTGATATTAGAATGTATCAAAATGTAAATAATGTTTATTTATATTTAAATGTCTTGAGTCCTGAGTGAAAGCAAAATACTTCCACCTTAACATGAAAGGGTGTCCAGACGTAGGTCAATACCAAACCAGCCAACTCACGGACCAAACTATTTAAATTTTAACTAGACAAAACACAGACAGCTTCGTATTGAGTGTGCCAATTGATTCTTTGTAAGTCTAAACTGTGTAAGTGTGTGTGTGTGGACAGTGAACCAGTGACATGACAGGTGCAAACTTGGTGTAAATTGCATTTTGTGTAATGCACACACACACACACACACACACACACGTAAATGATAGATAAAAGGTAATAAAAAGTCAGATACTAAAAGGCTGAGGGTGCAGTGGGTTGAGGTGTGTCAAGGAAAAAGCTATAAAAGATTTCACAGCTATGTCTCTTCTTCAGAGGGAACAAAAGATCAACATCGGTAAAGGCTGTGACATTTCAGTAGTGGTGACCAGAAACAAACAAACATAAAACCTACTAAAATTAAAACCCATATTTAGGCTGAAATAGTCAGCAAGAAACTGAATATGTGACATTAGAAAATGCAGCCTTTAATTAAAAGCCCTAAATACTTTATTATTGACCATCAAAGATCTGAAGACAGATAAAAGACTTTTTTTTCAAGTTTCTAAACATTGGGATTTTTTTTATTGTTAAGGCATTAAAAATAAGTTTCACTTGATGTAAGGCTGTTTGTAGAACATTCAAAGATGTTTTGAGGTTTGCGACTGAACTAATTCTGTTTAATGTTTTTGAGGTTGAAGTTTCCTGTCATGACCTAAATATTCTGTTTATTCATGTGTATACAGAAACACATACTATATGAATGGGGTTGGCTCATCCTGCGTTACTTCAACCCAATCCCATATCCAAACCTTTGAAAATGGCGGCTGACGGAGCTGCAGCGGTTGCAGCTGCTCTGATGAACAAGCAAACAATTCACTCATTCTTTCATTTATTCATTTCATCTGCTTATCCGGGGCTGGGTCACAGGGGCAGCAGGCCACGCAAAGCACCCCAGATGTCCCTGTCCCAGGCAACACTTGCCAGCTCCTCCTGCTGGGGGACCCTAAGGCCTTCCCAGGCTAAATGAGATATGTAATCCTTCCAGCGTGTTCTGGGTCTGCCCCGGGGCCTCCTATCAGTGGGACGTGCCCGAAACACCTCCAGCAGGAGGCGCCCAGGAGGCATCCTGAACAGATGCCGAACCACCTCAACTGACCCCTTTCGATGCGAAGTTGGAGCAGCTCTACGCTGTGCTCTCTCTGGATGTCCGAGCTCCTTACCTTATCTCTAAGGCTGCCACCCCACGGAGGAAACTCATTTCGGCCACTTGTACTTGCGATCTCATTCTTTTGGTCAGAGCTCATGACTATAGGGGAGAGTTGAGATGTAGATGAACCAGTAAATCGAAAGCTTTGCCCTCTGGCTAAGCTCCCTCTTCACTATGGAGATCTGGCGTAGCGTCCACATCACTGCAGGAGCCGCACAAAACAGCCGATCGGTTTGGTGCGGCAGCGGTTTGGTACAAGCAAACAAGCGGGCTTATATTTTGGCGTCAACAATTGTTGTTAAATTTTGGTTGTAGTTTTTTGTCTGGTTGCCATTTGCAATTAAAAGAAAAACAATAAAGAGGTGGTGAAATGTTGTGATTGTCACAACACTGCCCACACACACGCAAGTGAGTAAAGAGTGTACATGGTGTGTTACACTGACGTGTGTATTAACAGAAGTATCCGAGTTGTGACACAGCATAAAGAGAAAATGCTGTTCCACCCCTCCAGAATCTGTCATCATTAAATAAGAAATTGAAAGATGAAGTTCAGGTTCATTCCAGTGATTGACTGGTGACCTGTCCAGGTCGTACCCCGCCTCTCAGCCAATGTCAGCTGGGATTGGCTCCAGCCCCACTCCATGATCCTCAAGGATGAGCGGGTATAGCTTTTGGATGGATGGATGGTTGGATAGTTCTGATATTTGCTATATATTTTCTCAATTGGTATGACCCCCTTCTCTTTTTTTGATAACAGTTCAGTGTGACTTGCTCCATTTATCAGAAACTCTTTACCAAGCTGCAGAAACTCAATAAATTATTCTGTCAGATTGCAGCATTTGAATTGCAGCTCTTTCTTCTCTCCCCCTCAGATATACACTCTCACTGCAGTGCTTTTACTCTCACCACTTGGTGCCACCCCCCCTCTTACTTACCCTCACATTCACTCATTTCCCTGCTTCACACAAACTCCTATTTCTCACGGTAGGTAGCAGGTAATATCCAGGGGTACTTTAACGTAGTTTGATAGTTTGTGTGGCCAATAGAGAAGGTAGGAGTGCTCCAAAATAGCATCAAAAAACCTTAGTAATCGTAGGTAGAGGCAGTCACGATGCCTAATGCCATTTCAAATCGAGCTGGTGTGGCAACTTATTGGCAAACACATTACTTTAAGTTTCTCTTTCTCAATCAATTCACTGGAAAGCTAAAAACCAATCTGGAGCACGGCAGCTCCCAGAAGGCCTGATTGATGAGTCTGAGTGGGAATGTGCATATCCAAGCAACGTTTGGTTTATGTGTCCTCAAATTCCATTGGGTGGAAAATGTGGATTGAGTGAGGCCGTCATGGATTTGGCATCACTAACTTTGGGGCAGATTGCGGAGAGTGGATTGATGCTCTGTGGAGGGGATGTGACAGTTCATCTGAAGGAAGAATGGGAGTGAGAAGGGAAAACAAACAGGCAGATCCATATAGAGATTGACAGCGCCATGAGGCTGACAGCGTGCAAGAGGACATTGGAAGGTAGAAATGGAAAATAAAGTAACCCAGACAGAGTTATTGGAAGCTGGTGCAGTTGCTAAATTAGTAATTAATTTCACTAATAAACATTTCCTGATGTACTCAATAGCTGTCAGCTAAAACAGATATTTGCTGCTGCACTTGAACCTCTACCTGTCCTCCATCACGTTCCCCAATTTTGCAGTGGTGCTGCTTGTGTCAGTCCTTTCCAGTCCAAACAATTATGCCAAAGCTCATTACAGTGCTTATTTGTCTTTGAAGGAGGATGTTTATAAGAAAGACCACAGAAATAAACTCATCGCCATTCACACAGAGTATAAAAAAGGCTTTTTTAATTGCTTCAGTTTTCTGTTTGTTACTGCTCTGAAGGCCTGCATGTAGATAGAGTGAAAAAAATACCTATTCCAAGGGTTACAAATAACATGGATGCATCAGGGAATTCTTAGTGTTTTAATGCAAACAGTTATTGCACAAAACACTGTGGCGGCACAGGCTTGAATCACTTCTAACAGCAGTAATGGAAAGCACAGGTTTGTAGTAACTGCTTATTGAGTATATATTGGGTATGTGCAGTATATCTCTTCTCTTGGATATGAGCCATGTTTGTGTTGGAACCTTGCTGCTCTAGAAACCTTGCAGATTACCCGTGTTAACTGGGACCAGTGCCTGTGTTTGTACATCAGTATCTGGGCTTACAGCTGGCCCATCTCTTAGTATTGTGCCGATGGTGCCAGTGGTGCTGCTACAGCGCTCACTGTAGCCAGTGAAAGCCTGCCAAGTACCACGGGTGGCTGGCAGACTGGCAGATGTGGTCACAGAGAAAAAAGAACATGTCTGCTAGTGCTAACTACTGTATCTATCCAAGCGGTGAAGGTATAATAGAGGAGCAGAGTAAGGTTTGCTGAGCCACTTATAGAAGACAAATGGAGCTGGACAGGAACATGATTTTATGTGCTGACAATTTAGAAGCTGTAGAGAAGAGGGAAAAAAGAGTTTCAGGCCCAGTGGAACTTCAACAGGTAGCTTAATTAAGATGTTAAATGTTAAACATTGGATTTCTCCATATCTAATTCTTGTAGGATGTATGCAAACAAACCCATTGAAGTTTAAAAGTTATTTATTTAACTTGGCAGCTGTGGCTCAGAAGTAGAGCAGGTCTTCCACTAATCTAAAGGTCTGGGGTTTGCTCCCCGGCTCCTCCAGTCCACATGTCAAAATATCCTTGGGCAAGATACCCGATGGCTGTTCCATCAGTGTTGGAGAGTGTGTGAATGGCTGAGTAGCAAGCGGAACCATGTATTGTAGCCTCGGCCACCAGCGCATGTGAATGTGTGTGTGAATGGGTGAATGTGACATGTAGTGTATAAGCGATTTGAGTGGTCGGATGACTAGAAGGGCACTATACAAGTGCAGTCTGTTTAAAGTGAACATTATATAAATGCTTAAATAGTGATTTTGTAGTTCAAAGTGACAGATAACAAATGGAAAATTTCCCGAGCTAATAATGTGGTTTTGATGCATTTAGATGTCTTGATGTTGTCCCCACTGATTTGTGTCTGTTTTTTAATATCTTGGGACCATGATGGAAATAAGTGCACTAACTCTGGCATGTTATCCATTTGATTGGTACGTTTTCTAGAGCCGTAGAAAATATTTACATATTTTTTTGCGGAATAATCAAACAAGATATACCACACTAGTAAGTGAGATTTGGGGTGCTTTCAGACCTAGAGTTGTCTTGCTTTGGTCCAAATCAGGGACTAATTTTGTTCTAAAGTTGCATAATTTGCCTAGAGTTGGTTCATGCTCTCACGGCAGAATTTACAAGTGGACCAGATCAAATACCTGTGCGAGAAAGCTGCTCTTGGTTGTGTCAGGATTTTCATGCAGGAAAAATCCAGGAAGTAAACAAAACGTTGAAGAAGAGTAAACTTGAAAGATAAGTGTGACACTTTCTAATGCCACAATGGAGGGACAACTACGCAGGTTGATTTTAGCGCTGGTCATCGTGTACTATAGCCTACTGCTTGCATTGTTCATTTTAGGCAAACCAAACAGTTTAAAAACGAAGTGCAGCTCCAACTAGAAAACAATGTTTTGATGCATTGGATGCACTGAATGTGCATATTAAGGCAGTACAGGAAAAGGCACACATTCATTATCCTCCGGCCCTGTAACATGCTCATGCTTGTTTAACCCAAACAATGCGTAATGCGACTGCAGTTGGTTCGGATCAAACGAACCGCACCAGAGTTCGTTGTAACTAGACCGAGATCACCTCCTCAAGAAGGTTACGGTGTGGTTGTTTTGGTGCACACCTGAGTGCGATTGCTGTATTGTGAACCAAACTGGGGAGATGTGAAAGCACCCTTAGAGGTGCTGGTAGGTGTATTTTCTTAGATTTGGACAGAGCAAGGATAGCTGTTCCTCCTTGTTTCGCTTTCCATGAGGACTTTTGTAACTTACAGAACGTCACTTATGTCCCGTGACACATGTCACATACAACACCAACATAGCATGCTACACTAGCACACTATGCTACTTTGTTATTAAATTAAGTCAGTGTTGACTTTGGGCCATGAAAAATGGTCTTTTGGGCGAAAGTCCTGTGCTTGTTTGACTCATCCACCACCTCCCTCACCCATCCTACTAGGACTTGTTCCATCTTTATACAACATTACACAGACTTTTTTTGCGCTTACTTTACTACGTCACCTCACATCCTTCTCTGCTGCCATAATAATTACAACGGCTACAAGTGGGTGCCGCCTTACAATGATTGTAAGTATAGGTCGTAATAAGCTGCTTGTAAAGTTGACCCATATGGCTGTCTTTTAGGTGAGAGCAGCCTGAGTGAGAATGGTATCAATCTTCTCATCTACGTTGTGCCATTTGTCAAGAAAGTGAATAAGCTACTTCCCAAAATGTTGAATATTTCCTTTTACTGGAAAACAGTGTTTTTTGGAGCAAAAGCATCAAGATCTTCATCCTATATGCAAACTGATCAGACAGTCCCTATGCTAAATTGTACCAGTATTGTATTTTATTATTTCAGTATTTTAAAGTATTTCAGATGTTAACTGTAAAATGTCTTGTTTTTTTTTTTACTGGCCTGACTTTACTGTTTTGTGATATTTCCTGTAGTGTCATTGCATGGTAAACCACAAGCCTATCTTTCTTATGTTCTTTTATAGAACAGCACATACTGTGACAATGACCTCAGTGCAATAAATAATTTAAATAAGTTAAAAAAAAATGTGGGCAGGTGAGCTGGAGGTGGAGGGGGGGGGGAGGGGGGGGGGGGGTGGCTGCACTAATCAGTAGGCTGCCCTAAGGGATCAGTCTGCAGAGGCAAGGACTTCTGAATGAGAGAAAGCCAGAGAAAAAGAGGGCAGACTGAAGGGGGAGGAGAAGGAGAGAAGAAAGAACGAATGCAATACATATAAAAAAGACAATAACAAAAAAAAAATGCCTGCATTAAAACCTAAATAATGTAATGATAGTGTTAGCGAGGGACAGGGGCAGGTACAGAGACAGAGGAAGATGGCAAAATAGAAAGACAAAGAAGAATTGTGAAGGCACAATTCATGTATTGCATCTTAAGTGAGAAGTGAGAGCATGAGGACTGAATAATGAAACAAAGATTAGGTATTAGGTATGCCAGGTAGGTCTTTGTTGGAGAGCTCTTGGAAATATTTAAAAAGGTTAGTGTATGAATAAACATAGCTTATCAAGGTCCTTTTACGCTGGGAAAAGAAAGAGATCCTAATGAATAATAAAGAGCTGATGTGACAGGAGAGGCAGCCCCCCCCCACCCTCCGCCTGTAATGCAGTAATGGAATGTTTCCTACAGGACTTTTTACCACAAAGGACAAAGGCATAATCATTAAAATGGGGGAGCAGGGAGGAGTCAATATTGCAAAGAGCTGTTGTTATTCATTGTGCGGGCTACAGATGGACTGTATATTAGGAGCATGGTGTTCCCATTAGAGATTCCACTGACACATGTTCACACAGCCCTATTCAACTGCTCCCAAGGTCTCTGTTACAGTTCTGTCACACACATGTAGGACACTGGAATAGCGAGAGAAAGAACAGAGATAGGGATATAAAGGAATCTCCGCTGACACTTGGAAATGGTTCTTGCATAATTTTTTATGAGCCACAGTTCGTATAATGAAATAGATTGTGACATGCATGTTAATTGTTCACTGTTGTGCTGTACAGTAAAACAAAAGTCATTTCCTTGGTGGCAATCAGCCTGGATTCTGTGGTGCAGGACCATTAACATAAATATTGTTAATCAGACTTCTCTGTTGTCAGTTGATTTACCACAGCTTTAATCAGCTATATTGCAGGGTTGAAGTCAGTGTTTTGAAATTTGGTGGTTTACAAAGCCTCAGGAAAAGACATTTGTAGTCATCTCCTTTTGCCAAGGTTTCCCCTTTAGTTTTGTTTCAGTAAAATAAATGGTGGCTTAGAAACTTAAAGTGGCTTTCAAAACTCTGTATATACTAGTAAATATAGTCCAAACAAATCCAATTAAAAGGCAGAAGTGGAGCATAACTATGGCAAAAAAACATGCTGACAACATGGTCAGAGTAAGCTGAAAATACAGTAGTGGCACCTCTAAAAAAAGGAAGAAACAAAGACCTTCAAAACACTGCTTTTCTGCATACAGTACATATTATAGAATAACTCTGACAACACTGAGATTAACTCAGATATTGCTAAATTTTCTCCCACCACTCCTACAACTACTGTTAAACACATCTGGTTTCATTAGATAAATTAAATTAGATAAATAAATTAGATAACAATTTGAAATGCCTCAGAGGGCATTACAATGTATGGCATCATCTCTCCAGAGCACACACACACACACACACATGATAAAAAAATAAATAAACAACATGAAGGTTTGCAAATGGAGAGAGAAGGAAGGAGAGAGGAACCCAGTGTATCATAGGAAGTACCCTGGCAGACTAGGCCCATATCAGCCTAACTAGGGGCTGGTCCAAGGCAAGCCTGAGCCAGCCCTAACTATAAGCTATATTAAAAAGGAAAGTCTTAAGTATACTCTTAAATGTGGAGACCGTGTCTGCCTCCTGAAATGAAACAGGAAGATGGTTCCACAGAAGAGGAGCCTGATAGCGGAAGGCTCCGGCTCCCATTTTACTTTTGGAGACTTTAGGAACCACATGTAACCCTGCATTCCCTGAGCGGATAGTAGGGTACCAGGAACTCTCTAAGATAGCTCTCTCAATTCTCAACATTGTCTATAAATGCAGTTTCCAAACCAGCGATAAGCGACCGATTCTTTTCACAGTATCAGTTTTTTTGAGTTGACTTTAGAGTTTTGCAAAATATGGTGTTAGATTTTCTGCGACACTCCATTATAGCACATGCACATCAGACAGAAAGTGCTGCCTAAGTGATGCATTGCCATTCATCATGTATAAGTTTACATTATTAAAGATAAAGCATTCATTTTAAAGCGCTATTTCCACATCCCAGTCATTTGTAGGTAGGCTATGTAAGCTCAATACAGTGTTACAGAAATGTTACTGAGGGGCAAGTAGCATTCATGTGCTGTCAGAATAATATAAAAAAATGAGTTCTCAATCATATTTATGGCTCATTTGATCCTTCCTCTTTGAAGCTTTGTAGTATTAAATACAACACATCGTCTTTGAAGCATGCATGTTGTTTCCCCATTACAACTTATACCTCATGAACACACCGAAGTAAGAACAGCCAACTGAGGAGCAAGTAAATGCACCACTGGCCTTGGCTGGCAGAGGTCTCAACGTGAGTCTGATTCAATCGCTTCCTGTTCACTCACCATAGCAGGCGGCGTGAGCAGTGCTCTACGATAACAGTGAGTGTGAGAAGTCAGGGATTCATAAGCACTCAGAGGTCCAATAGGCTGACAGGGTACATACCAGACAGTAAAAAGAGTTGTTCAAAAAAGATGTTAATATTTGCTCAAATAGATTCTAAGGGTTATAAGCTCTTGTGGCCTATACAGATTTCCTCCTTTTCTGTAGTGGCATTCCTAAACCGTCAGCATCTCCAATGTCCCTTTTCCGGTAAACTACAAGTAGAAAAGTTAGATCCTCGTGTCTCATTGCCTCCTGAACTCTCTTGCAGCGGGTAAAACTACTCACCCTGCTGTCTGAAATAGGTGTGAACAGCAAGACTAGAGGAACTGTGAATATGTCTACAGTAGTTTCTCTATTTTACCTTATTTTATTTTCACCTTGCTACATTTGGATAAGGGATTGTACTTTTTACACATTCAGAAGATGTTAAATGTAATGTCAAAGCCAGGCAGTTGACATTATGTGGCCTGCCTCTTAAAAGGCTGCAAGTGCCACAGCTAAAGCCATCTGAAGCAAGCCAGGATGCCAGGTTTAAAGTCATCTGTTGGTTCTGTGCAGTCTGTGAATCACTCGCCGGCTGGAGGGTGATCTTTTCTGTATGTGTGGTTGTTTATCCATCACAGCCCTGAGAGTGCCAGAGGTGCCCTTGTCGGTCTTCAATGTTCGTACAGTATTTGCTCAGCCTCTCACCTGGTCGGAGTGTTAACCTTGCAACACAGAGTGGGACAGAAGAGGGTTTTGTGGGTGAAACTGAGATCTTTAAAACATGACAGCGATGACCTCTGAAATGTGGGAGGGTGTATTTCATGATATTGGGGACTATGATTAATATATCTTTTGTCTGAATGTCTGAATTAGGCAAGGCAAAGACAGCGTGCCTTCATTAGATACTAATGTAAAATGTGGTTCTAACAAATGAGAAAGAATTCTGTTGACTACTGTATATTCAGATTAATGTCGGATGGTTTGCTGAGATACAGTGTGAGGCCGGTAACTGAGCATCCCTCAGTCTCTCAGTGTTGTCATGTACCTCTCTGTCACGAATCTCATTCCCTCCCGCACCCACTTGGATTTCATGCAAATTTTTGTTATTCCACGTCAAGAAAGGTGCATTCTCTAAGCGACTGGGTCAGGCAGGGGGAATCACATTAACTGACTCAGATCTGCCACAGTAGCTTATATAACTCTCACTGTCACCGTTTATCAATTTGCAATGCTTCAGATTTTATTGGAGCTGGAATGTTTTCTCAGACTGTGCCACTGCTTGTTTTCACTTTTCAGGAGTCCATCCACTTTTTGCATATTGAAGTGATATATTTAAATGGTTTAAACAGTATTAGATTTTATGCTGATATCTGATGTGCCAATATAAAACAACTTACTTGGCTGATAATCAATACCAGTATTGATATATCTTCACTTAATTTTAGTGATCATCAAGTCTCCTCTGTAGTGGAATTACCATCATTATGCATGCATACTCAAATCCTGATGGCCCACCAGCAGATGGAAACATTAAGTACAATAATTTTCAATGTATGCAATATTTATTCAATGGCCAAACTAAGAAAAAGCATATTGGCCGATAGTTCATTTTAAAGCCGATATCGGCAGATACCAATGATATGCCGATATTGTTGTGCATCCCTATCTGTAGCAGGTTTTGTAGAGCATTAATATAATAGTGGACCTCCATTTGCAATGTACAGATATAGTGGCGTAATGACGTCCTGAGCTGAGAATGAAGTCACGCTACCTGTGTGTGTGTGTTGAAATCTGAGCTTCTCCATGCTTTGTTTTGGTTAGCTGGTCCAGCCGCTCGTTGTGCATGTCAGTAGGGTTGGGTCGGTATGAGAAAAAAAAAAGGTCCGGTTTTTGTAAAAAAACATCGCATCAAGTCGGTAATACCGGATTTTCGCCACTTGGGGCGCAATTGACTCATTTAAAATAATAAATGACCATAGGACAACAGAGTGACAGTAACGCATTGATTCTTTTATTCCTTACAAATAAATTTTGCAGCTTGCTCAATCAGTGCAAACAAGGGTTGCCTCCGTCTGGCTCAAAGCCAAAGTGTTGCCATAGTGGCGCATTCTTTGATTTCTTTGAGACTAAATTGTCCGCCATTATCGACTCCCCCGTCAGTATTAAACAAACTCCAGGCTGCAGTAGAGGCCTCGGTGCATGCGCACTCGCACCCCCTAGCTCAGTCCCCGCCCCACCCCCACCTCCCTCTCTCTCCTGCTCGCTGTGCACTTGGCAAAGAGGCAGACACAGGTGCTCACAGACTCTGGCGTACTTTAAGCGGAGCAGACTCCGCGATGTGAAAAATACATGCCGATGTCTTTTGTGTGACACTGGTGTGCGGAGCGGAGTCCGCGTGGTCGTGCTTTGCGCACACAGGGCTTGCGGACGTCCACTTTTACTGGGCAGACCTCTGCGGAGTCCACTCCGTGTACGTTCTGCCCGAGTATGCGGTCCGGTCAGTCTCAAAAAAAAAAAAAAAACCCGGTCCAATCCAAGACGGAGAACTGAACCGAATTGGTATTACCGAGAACCAACCCAACCCTACATGTCAGTGCACGTGTGTCATCGCTGGCACTTTGCACTGGGACATACTGGGACAGTGTCATCACTAAAGTGTAGTACCCACCTTCCAGCTCCCTCCTGGTTAAAACTGCCAGCTCTGTCAGCACTCTTTGCGTTGCTTTACCGGCTCTGCCACCTCCATGTTGAGAACGGAGAGCCTCTTCAAAAATCTGATAACAAATGATCAGGCCAGCAGTACTGAGGAACAGCAGGTTAAAGTTTATTGTTCATTCAAGCGCTGTAAGGTTTAAGACTTTGCTACCAAGAAGCTCCACTTTAGCACCCTTCCATGTCGGATGTTCAAGTTGTTGAATTATAGATTAACACATTTTGGCCGTGTTCCCTTTCCTAACTGGCTGCTGAAGGGGTTGCACTACAACCTCTGCTCCATTGTTATGTAACTTCAAACACTCAGATGCTGGCTGCATCAAAAATCCTCTAGCACAGAAGCAGCAACAACTTGCTTAAGAAGAGCGTAAGGATCAAGAGAGAATCCACCTCATGCATATTCACCCTCTGTGTTGTGTAAAATCTGACCCAAACAACACATGATCCTGACAAGGGTGGTTCTCAAACTGGAGAGAATATCAATCAATTTTCTTACATTCCATGGCTGTCTCCAGAATCACTGCCAACCAGCAGTTTTTAATTTTCATGGTTAGACACTGCAACAATCAGTGTCTGCTCCACACATACTTCTTTGCTATTGGTTGTAGCTGCGATTTCACCAAAGTTCACCAGAGCTGAACTCCACATGTGCAAAGTTCCAAATTTGCTTTCTGAGCAAAAGTTTAATTTGCCCTTTCTCTTGCACTGAATTTAAGTGAATGCAAGGCGAGTATATGCCAATGATACTTTTGCTCATGTGTGACTGTACCTTTACAGTAGGGCTGCCCCCTAATAGCTGACCAAACATTAGTCGACCAGAAAGGTCATTAGTCGGCAAGATTTCATTGGTCGCTTAATCACAAATGTGAAACTCTATTAGGAGCTGTGCCTTGTCAGAATAAATCAAAACCTATATGACTGGACCATGTGGGAATTTCATTTGAAAGGACAGACACAGGAAGTGGCCACGCTCAGCAGTCAGACAGGAGTCAGGTTAATTTCCAGGGCTGGTACCTGTGGTTATTCCACAGGCTAGTTAATAACATGTCAGGCAGGAAATCCAAAGTGTGGGATCATTTTGAGAAGGTGAAGGACGAACCCAAGGTGATATGTAAACTCATCTTCGTTGGTCGACTACAAACATGACGTATCATCTGAAACATGGAAGTAGCTACATGCCCATTAGCCACTTAGCACAATCATTACTGCTTTACCGACAGCGTCATTAACAGGCGGCTCGCTCAGTGTGTGACGTGCACTTGTAGATAAAATATAGGCCTATATTAATGAAGGTTCATTAGTACGGTTTTGTATTTCTCTGTAATGTAGCACAGTGTTAACAATGTTACTGATACTATTCTTTCTCACACCTTAACCTAAAACGATTGTGTTACCCCGCCCAAAATATATCATTTAATAATTAAATTAATATCGTAAACACGTGGGCTACTCGTCGACTAATGGCCCTAAATGGCGACTATTGGTCGACTTGGAAAATTCTTAGTTTGTGCAGCCCTAGTTTATAGTCAACTACACTGGAAAAAAGCCACGGTCCTTGTTCTGTGCCAAAATAAGTGGGTGTGTCCCAAAGTTACCGTCTTTTTAGCATGACGTTCCCTCTCTGTGTTTCCACAGACTCTATAACCTTGCTGTGCTGTGTTGGACGTGTGCAGCGATGTGGGGAACAAGTAGAATCAAGCTCACCTGGTTTCTGGTAAGGCCTGCTTCCTGTTTCTGTTGATGGCAGCCAAAGCATTAAGCTGATGTTGTGGCCTGTTAATAGCAGGTATAGTCCAAAGGGCTCAGTGGAAATCAGATCAATGACGTGCCATTTTAACCAGTTCTACCTGTGCTGTGACAGTACACTGGCATTATTCTGGAATTATTTTTGTGCCTTTCCAAAATACACAGGTTTGGACTGTTTAACAGACCACACTCACACAGACTCTTGCAAAGGGCTGAAGACTCCTCCACAACACTGATGTTAGTGTTATCAATACTATTTGAGGGTAAAGACGGTGGATGAGATTGTTGAGAGCTGATTAAATCCCAAACAAAAAGTCAGTTAGATACATTATAAATGAATTACAATCAGTTTTTATTGTTAGAGTTAGAGCTGTTGCTGATGAAACTGTTTTGTAGTGTTTCTCACATTTATTGAACAAAGAAACCGTAGAGTGATTTGTTTGGGATTCTGAGCCCGTGCGTCACCGTCAGTGAAGTGCACTGGAGCTGGGTGTTTGGTACAGTAGGGGTGCCTGTAATGGTGTCTTTTTAATTGTGCTCCTGTGTGTGAGCAGGTGAGGGGGAGGATTGTGTGTGTGTGTGTGTGTGTGTGTGTGTGTTTGAGTGTGTGTGAGTGCATAATTCTTTGATGAAGTGTGGGTGTGTGGGCACATGTTTATGTGTTTTTCGAGTTGTCAATGCAGATTTACAGAAAGTAGTGATGTGATATGTGGAGAGCCCATTTTTATGCTGAGCGCAAAATGAAATGTGTTTGATGTCGCACACACTTTATGTCCTATGCCAAGATGAGAATGCTCTTCTGTAGGAAGAGGATGAATATCATTTCATGGGTGACCTTGCAGGGAATTTTCAAAAGATGCCACTGTGGTGTGATTTTAAGAGATAGTAAACATCTTAAAGTGTGAGCAGGATGTTTTGCTGTGCCAAGTGTTTCCCCACTCTCCTTATTTACAATAAAAACAGACCAAATTAATTCTTGAGGGCTGAGAGCTCATGTATGCCTGGAGCAGAATTTGCAATGGGACAGAAAATGTATTACACACAAAAACAGACTTGCGCTCACTAACATTTCAATCCCTCATTCAAAAATAAAATCCATTACCCAACAGACATATTCATGAGTGGAAACTGTAAATAAAATAAGATCTTATTAAAAAGCGTTAGCTGTTGGCTGTCTTTCAGTTCACTTGCTGATTGTCAACCACCTTTTAATCATAACAATGTGGGTAACACGTGTAGATGAACTATGGTAACTAACTTTCTAGCAATCGTACCAGCCCCCAGATCTCCCAGTGGAAATCCATGATTTTAAGCTGGTTCTAAATATGCCCTCCACCACTCTTTCTCCTGCTATCTTTCTCAAACCCAGTGTTGATGAATATGAGCCATGTAGATTTCTCGACTGAAATGTTTTCACAAACATATTTGAGCTTCCCGTTAAGCTGTGATTCTAGATGGTTTCTCACCCGCTGGCCACCATATTGTTTCCTTTGTGAAAACAGCCAAGCACAGCACAACCTCACACATTTCAGTTTTGGCTAAATGTTATTAAAAAAATTTTTTTTTGTTTTATTGTTACAACATGCACATCCCTGCTACAAATTAAGAATTGCTGTTTCTTTCTAGAACTTACATGTCTTCTACAATTGCACTGAGAAGTGGCGGATGTGAAATGCTACAACATACCCATTGGGTGGGGCTAATTGTAAAAGGCACAGGGTTAGCCGTAACACTTCTTTAACACAATTAATTCAATACCATTGTATCTATATACTGTAGGTTGATACTGTTTATGGATCTATCTATGATCGATCCCCAAACATCTGTACATCCCTCATCTACTGAAGCCAAGTCAATTTTATTTATATAGCATATTTCATATCACAAGCGTAAACTCAATGTGCTTAAGATAAATCATACATGACAAACATGAAATGTCATATAAGATAATAAAGTATTACATATAAAAAAACAAGCAGGACATGATACAAACAAAGTGAAAGGATACTATCATTATCATTATTCTTAAAAAAGGGGAGATAATAACAATGACACTAATTCCTAAAACAAGTACACTTGAAAACCTGACTAAAAGCTTGTGTAAAAAAGATGTGTTTTTAGTTTGCTTTTAAAAGAGAACAGTGTTGTAGCAGACCGTAGTTCACATTGAAGAGACTTCCAGAGACTAGGACCGTAATGACTAAAAGCACCATGAGATGATTGAGAGTTGATTTTAGGCACAATGAGTCGACCTTTATTTGATGATCTAAGGGATCTCTCTGTGTACTCTGTGAGCATGTCAGCAACATAGGATGGAGCTAAACCACTGAAACATTTAAAAACAATACAAAGTATTTTCAAATCAGTTCTTTGTGTTATTGTGAAGAGAAGATAAAACAGGAGTTATGTGGTCAGACCTTTTAGTTTTTGTTCAGGCTGCTGCATTCTGAATAAGCTGGAGTTTATTTAACGTCTGCTTTGTCAGTCCAGCAAAAAGTGCATTACATTAATCCAGCCTACTGGAAATAAAAGCATCAACCAGCTTCTCAAAGTCAGACAAAGACACGAAGGCCTCTAGTTTCCCGGCACGGCGCAGGGTGGTGCAGGGTGGCAAACCCTGCGCAGAGCTAGTTTCGAGCAGCGCAACCTGAGGCGCGCTCAGTTTGGTAGTTTGGCAGACCGAGGTGCGCTGAGATGGGTGTGGCGGTACAGCAGGGGGAGGTGTCGACAGATCCAGCTTGGCGTAGTGACAGTTTTGTGCCAAAAGGCTTCGCCGAAGGTGCGCTAAAAGCTCGCCAGCTGAAACCAGGTCTACTGTCAACGCAGCGAAGTTTGGCTGACCAGTGGACAGTGTGCACACGTCACCAAAACCTCACAGGCAGGTTTCCATAATGTCAGGCACATTAACAATGCAATAAATACTCAAAAAAAACGTTTGGCATGTTTGGCACACGTAATGGAAACCCAACCTGATTTGATTAACACAGCTGCAAACTAGTGAGTTCACATCCCTCTCAGCCAACCACAAACAGCCACAGCATCAGATAGGGAGTATATATTCAGCATCTGTCATCTTAGAAAAGTCAAAAGAAAAGAAACAGAGTGAGACTGCGAGAGAGAAAGAGAGAGAGAGTGCGCGTACGAGAGAAATGCAACATTGATTTACAATTGTGGTGATCTTCTCCCAGGCTACCTTTGCATCATCAGCCTGTGGAGGTCTGCTCACAGTTCCGTATATTCGGACACTGCGAGCTTGGACCTCCCGGACCAAAACATCAGTTTCCTCCTGGGAGAAGTTTGGCCGTCTGACGCTGCTGCTCTCTTCTGCCATGGTGAATTGAGTAAACTCTCATTACGCCTTCGTGCAGCGCATTTAAGGGCGAGGAGAGGGGCTCATTTGATTGGTGGGATGTGTGTAAAACCCACTCCACGCCTTCTCTCCTCCCTCCTTCCAACTTGCGCAGGTAGGAGGGACAGAGGTGGAAAAGAGGAGTAGCTGCGCCAGCGCGCACAGTGTGCCAAACTTGCAAAATCCGCCTGGACACACCCAGTTGGTGAAGCGCAGGTGCGCTGCGCCTCCGCCTCGCCCGGTCTGCGAAACTAGAGGCCGAAGCATCTAACTTTCGATATATCTCTGAGGCAATAAAAGGCAGTCTTAGAAATATTAGAGATGTGCTTCTGGAAGTTAAGATCAGCATCTAAAATCACACCCAATTTTTTGACAGGCTCACATGGTTTTACAGATGTAGGCCTACATCAAGGATAGGTATCCATACAGGTATACATCCATGTATTAGTTTATCATCTATTCATACATAAATTGGGTGACCTAGATCCACATGTCAAAATATGAGTGTTGAAATTATGAATATTGACAATACTGTGAAATCGTGTGTCAATAAGATACCTAAGAAATTAAAAATACAAAATATATCTCATTTAATCAAGGACATTAGTTCAAACTGAACATCAGTTTTAAGTGGAAAGTAGAGAATATGCACTATATGCATACCACTAGTTCACAACAGTGGTATGTTTTAGGCAGGAAGACAGTTGTTAAGATGATATATGGTTAGAATCTCTGACTTATGTCTGCCGAAAACACTCTTTGTTACTGAACTCTGCTGAAACACATCCAATCTCTTTGGGATTTCGTGGGTCACTGTTGGACGGTATTGTGGTCAGCTTGTTGGAAGCATGAAAGGATCGACCCTGTGTAACCACTTAAAAAGTCTGTGTTACAGTTTACCATTAAAGGATAACTTTGGTATTTTTCAACCTGGGCCCTATTTCCCCATGTGTATGTGTGCGTATGATTCATAGGTACAACTCGTTTTAAAATTGGTTCAGTATTGAGGGAGGCGGATGCAGCCGGCAGCCGCGAGGTTGGTATGGGGGCAAATGCATCCCGTATAAGTTTGCGCATTAAAAGTGCTTTTTTCGCCACTGACCGGTTCAGATCGCCAGTGCTATCTCTGTAAATAGCATACTAAGCGTTTCCCTGACCCTTCACCTCCTCCCAGCAGTGTGTGACGTCATCTCGCGAGAGCTTTGCTTGTTGCCTGAAGAAAACAGAGGAGCCATGCTGAGCGCCACTCAGAGTGGCGCTGGTTGTCCCGGAGTACAGTTGAGAGTTTTACTGCATCGATTGAAAACAGTGGTTCGTGCTTGTGCTTATCTGAATTGCAAGAACAGGATGTTGCGCAACACCCCGTACAGCTTTCATGGGCTGCCTTTGTCGGACGGCGAGATGCTGAAGTTGTGGCTAGTTGTGCTACAAATGGATGCTAACACTCCTCTGCAGACACTGCGCCTTGCAGACCATTGGGTCTGCAGTGCTCACTTCTCCCAAGATGACTACTGCCAGCCGAAGAAGAGAAGACATCCAATCCCGAAACACCTCTTCCTCAAGAAAACGGCTGTCCCACGAGTAGAGAGAGCTACAGACACAGTGGAGCAAAGCTCTCGCGAGATGACGTCATGGCTGGGAGGAGGTGAAGGGTCAGGGAAATGCTTAGTATGCTATTTACAGAGATAGCACTGGCGATCTGAACCGGTCAGTGGCAAAAAAAAGCACTTTTAATGCACAAACTTATACGGGACGCATTTGCCCCCATATCTACCTCGCGGCTGCCGGCTGCATCCGCCTCCCTCAATACTGAACCAATTTTAAAACGAGTTGTACCCATGAATCATACGCACACATACACATGGGGAAATGGGGCCCAGGTTGAAAAATACCGAAGTTATCCTTTAAAAGGCTCCCCGTGCTCCCCTACCAGCAGGGGCATTTATTGGCCCAGTTTGACCCACTGCATTCTGGTACTTGTAGGTTTTCTACCTCTTGAGCAAAAGCACCTTTTTTCTCTGTTTTCTCTGCTTATATAGCACTGTCTTTTTACTGCATAGACAGCCCTGCTTTATGTAAACCTCATCTTTCCTGCAGTAAAATACCTCTTTAAACATACTCTGTTGAGTTTTGACCACTAGTGGCGCTATCATGGAGCAATGTCTTTCAGAGTGGGTCCCTGTCTTGCTTGCATTTCATCGAGGACACACATGCACGCACATTAGTATGTGGGGATGTGACACATGTTCCTGCTACTCCACTGATTGATAGCTGGTGATGGCAGCGTGCCAGGAAACATAGCAATGTGTCAGCTTTTGCTAGCAAGCAAATGCTCCAAAGCTCTGAAATATAAAAGCTTTACAGATATTTCCTAGACCTCAGGGATACAGACAGCCTGTTCTGGTGAGAAACAGTGTATGTAACAACTTTGTTGATTAACAAGAAAGCACCACAGGGTACATTTACGTTCTCATCTGGGCTAAGATATATGCATGTACTTTCATTATGAGCAACCGAGGCTCCGATACCTGATTAAAACAGCAGGCATAATATTACAATGTTTTACTTTGGTGTCTCATACAGAGACACAACAGTCCAACAACAGTTTAGTCGAAAAAGATGTATATGTCAGTGTCTCCTTTTCCTGTTTGACTAAGCAATGATAATAACTTGCATTGGGTATGTATCACCAGGATAGTTCCTGGCATTACTTGCAGATAATGATGTTCCTTAGCTTGTAATTCACTTCCTCCCTGAAAGGCAACTGCGCAGGAAGCCACAGGAGTCGAGGAAAAGCTTTTATGGAACTTCATGTAACAGCCTTTTCAACTTAAACACAGCAGGAGAGCGATGGCAACATCACGCTCTGTCCAAATTATTCTTCTCCTATTCCCCCCCTATTTATTTATTCCTCGACTCTAGCAACAACCATGGGTCATTATTGGCGTGAATATATCCCAGGCTGGCATTTTTACCACCTTACAAATTCATGGACAATGCATGTTGATCTCAGGAAGTGTCCTAGAAAGTTCAGCAACAACCTAATGGAAATACTTATGTGTTAAAACATGTCAGTTGTTTAAGTCAGGTGGTTCCGTGTTTGTTGAAGCCCAAATTTTTTTAAACAGATATTCCTTTCAAATACATTTCTTGACGTTTTAATCAGCTGAAAATTCAGTTGTTTTGTTTTTTACCCGTTGAGCTCAGAAGAGAAGCAGTGAAGATTGCTTGGGTTTCTCAGAGAGAGATACAGAGATAAAAGAAAGATAAGAGGGAGGAAAAGAGCATTACTTGTCCTTATGCTTCTTGTTTGCTCTGGGAATTCTGCAGTCTTATTATTGTGTTTACTAATTTAACATTAGCGAGGTCAGTTGTTTTCGCTTTGTTCCTATCCCAGTAGATCCGCTCCTCTGCATTGCCTTTGCAAAAGACCATTTGACTTATAGAGATTTCAGCAGATAGTGTATTTTCCTCTCACAGCAGATTTGTAAGCGTCTTAATTGTCATCAAATTATTGTCAGAACTAGTTAAAATCAAGATATATCTTTTATTTTTCTTTCTCATCTATAAATCCAATGCTCTCCAGACAAATAAAAGACACAACAAAGCATTTCTTATAACTCCTGAAACACAACACAGTCAAATAGTTATTATAAAATGGATCATTCCAGTCCTTGATCACAATTGGCTGTGTCACATTCAAAGCCATTGTAAAATAAAGCTGCAGCACAGTCTCAGTATTACAGCGCCAGTTAGTCACCCATTGTTTCAAAATGTCAGTTTTGTTGTGACTTTTCATTCAGTGGTCGGGCTATGCTTGGAGAAATGGTTGAAAGAGATGGACAGGACAGAGGCGGAAGATAAAAAGAAAGGAGACACACTGAAATTAACGAGACAGAAACAGAAGAGCTGGAAAAGTCAAACAACCGTAACAGCCTATGTGGTCCGTTTGCTGTGCTCAGGCCTGGTGTACTGAGAATGATCTTGCGGTTGACTACAATCACCAAAATGGAGCTACACCAGGCGCTCTGTCAGTTTTATGCCACTGTCAAAAATGGGAAAGGTTTCTGTAGTTATGCTGGCCTTAACCAGTACACCAATTATCCAGCTATCAGCCTGTCCTGGTGTCTGTTGAAAGATTGCAAGTTTATCACTAGCAACAATGTTTAATTGGAAAAACTTTGCAAAGCAGGACGTGACCAAACATCCCACCACTAAGTGTTAATGGAGGCAGACTTTCAAAAAGAACAAGCACTCTCAGGCACTGAATCCAAACACACCTGAGGGCCTTGGACAAAGTTTAGTTCGATGTTCAGCTGCAAGTGGGACGCACAACTCAAGAGGGCAACGGCCAGCTGAAGCCCGAATCATTCATCATTTGCCAGGACAAGAACACTTAGAAGTATACAGCATTGACATTCAATGAATGCACAAGAACATAAACACAAAGATGCTGGGAAAGAAACAAAGAGAGCCTATAGGGATTAATGTTAGAGCAGCCAAGGAACCAAGTTTCCTGTAGAATCTTTGGTGGAATACCTGTTCTTGCTTCTGCCCAATCCACCGGCCTTTTATCTCCGTCTAAAGTGGACAACTACAAACTGATCTTTTGTAAGTTAATGCTGTAACTTTAGCTAATATGCATGTTTTCATTTGTAGCCTATTATGCTCACTTTTTCCACTTATGTGCCAATGAAGTCTTGGGCTGAAATATTCACAAATGACAAATCATGGCAAATCAATTGAGTTGACTGGGGCGGCACGGTGGTGTGGTGGTTAGCACTGTCGCCTCACAGCAAGAGGGTTCCCGGTTTGATCCCAGGTGTGGGAGCCCTTCTGTGCGGAGTTTGCATATTCTCCCCGCGTCAGCGTGGGTTCTCTCCGGGCACTCCAGCTTCTTCCCACAGTCCAAAGACACGCAGATTGGGGATTAGGTTAATTGATAACTGTAAATTGTCCATAGGTGTGAATGTGAGTATGAATGGTTGTCTGTCTCTATGTGTCAGCCCTGTGATAGTCTGGCGACCTGTCCAGGGTGTACCCTGCCTCTCGCCCAATAGCTATGTTTCCATGCAAAAGTGATTTGAATCATTGGGAAATGCGCATTAAAAGAAATACGAATCCTGTGTGTTTCCATTAAATACATACACAAATATATACGGACTTTGGTGAAAACTACGAACTCGCATGAGTTTTCTGCAGAATCGTAAACAAAACAAGTCTGGCATTCTTCTTCTATGTTTTCTGGCGGTTGGCAACCAGCTCGTAAATGCATTACCGCCTTCCCGACCCGGAGTGTGGGTTTCACCATGCAGAGAGGTGCGCTATGTCAGACCTAATTCGAACATAACTGTTTCCATCCCCTGTTTTGCAAATCAGCATTTTTTTGAATAAACCAAAACCCGGCTAAAGTGAGCGTATTTTTGTTTGTGCGAATCAGGGGATTTTAATTCGAATTTTTGCGTTTCCATCAAAATTTTCTGATGCGATACTTCTAGAAACAGGCTGATGGAAACATGGCTATTGTCAGCTGGGATAGGCTCCAGCCCCCCCGCGACCCTCAAGAGGATGAAGCGGTTAGAAGATGGATGGATGGATGGATGGGTGGATGGATGGACGGATGGATTTTGGCCGTCGCCATTGTGGTTTTTTGGAGCCAGAATGACCGTTTTTGGGCTAGAGCCTGGAGCTCCGGTGAATCTGACCAATTCTGTAACTGAGTTGTTTGATTCTCGACTATAATGTTTTCAGAAACGTATTTTAACTTCCTGTTTAACTGTAATTTTACATTGTTTGTTACCCGCTGGCCCCGCCAAGCTCGCAGTACATCACCCACCAGTAGGAGCGTTTCTTGGTCTGGTTTGACTCAGTGCATTCTGGTAGTTGTAGGTTTTGGGCTATGCTTGGATAAATGGTTGAAAGAGATGGACATGACAGAGGCGGAAGATAAAAAGAAAAGAGACACACTTAAATTAATGAAAGAGAAATGGAAAAGCTGGAAAAGTCAAACAACCATAACAAGCCATGTGGTCCGTTTGCTGTGTTCAGACCTGGTGTGCCGAGAACGATCTTGTGGCTGGTTTTAAAACACCAAAATGGAGCTAAATCAGGGTCTCTGTCAATTTATGCCACTTTGATTCAGGATTGGCATTTCAGCTATCACCATCTTGTTTTTTTTTGGAGCCATGAATGACCATATGTGGGCAAAAGGGTGGAGCTTTGGAGGGGTGAGGAGTGGATCTGACCAAGAAGCCAAGGACATTTGTAGATGGTCTGTCACTCAAAATGGCTGCCCTTACTATGCGTAACTTAAAGCCTCAGTTAAATTGAAACAGGTATATTATAAAACTTCACTCACCGTACAGTTGTCATAAAGGGGGAAATTAGCTGTAGAGGCCAAAACCGTTTTTTTTTTTTTTTTTGTACCAGGCTGTAATCATGTTTATTTCTGCTGTAAAGTTGCGCATTTTAACATGGGGGTCTATGGGGGCTGACTTCCTTTTGTAGCCAGCCTCAAGTGGCCGTTTTTGACACTTTCATGTTGAATTTTTCAGCCCTGGAGGTTGCCACTTGAGTAATATGAAGCAAGCATCATATTGGATGGTTCTTCCTTTGCACGCCATCAATAGCAATCATACAAAGTTAGGTGGTACACTTCCCAACCAAATGCCATCCATGAAAAATATCATTCATTTACTTGTGTAACAAATTTTGATCTTGGATTTCTGTTTTAAATATCACACAGTATAGTTCTTGGGCTTCAGAATTCTCGATATCTGCGTTGTAAGCATAGGCGTCATTTAGGTATGGCAAGGTATGGCAGCTGCCATACCGTGGAATCAGGAGAAAAAAAAAAGAGAGAGGTTCTGTAGTCATCTTACTTGTGAGTGTCCTTCATATTTGTTGCAAGTGATCAGATGTGATATGTTAGATAGTACGAGGCGCACTGGCTGGTTGTTTTCAATGTAAATAGGTCAATAATATACTCATCAGTGAATACGAGTGTTAGAGAATCAAATTTTTTGCCACTTCGCTCCTCCGCGAGTTATGAGTTATGTGAGTTATGTGAGTTATCTGTGTGTTGTAAAAGCATTTTGCTCTGCTGCTGTAGACAGCCTGTCTAAATGATGTCTTGAAGCCTGTCTGATTGTATGTGGGGGTTTTTCTTCATGTCGGCATGTTAAGCTTGTATTTTCGGTCTCTGGAGACACTCCAGTAAATTTGCCTATGCAGTATTGTACCAAATTGGCCTTTGTTTTACTGTGTTTCATACACCGGACCCCTTGGTTATCTTCTAGAAATGAGCTTGTAATTAATTTATTTTCTTTATTTTCTGTGAAGTTAAACACATGACTAATGATAATTAAACGTCCGCTCGCTGTCCGTGGTGCTGAAATATGCACTGAAATAGGTCCGATGTTTTCGTTGTCGTGCTTTACATGCAGACATGAGGTATTATGAATGTGAGAAACAGCTTCATGTCCTTTGAAACAGTTTTCAATAGCATAGTATGTACTTCTGACAGGTCAAAGACCAAAGTGAAGTTTTGTATAAGTTCATATTTTTGAAACTCCATCATCAGTAGCTCTGTGACGTCATGTCATATTGCCACACCTTAGCTTTTGCTGAAACGACGCCCCTGATTGTAAGGAAACATCTAGAGTTTTGCAAGTGGGGGAGAAAAAGAAATGTACTGATAACTCTCAGTAGAGACTAGTGCTGCATTCTGCTACACAATATTATGAAACTCTTCCCACTGGCGATAACATTGCATACCGCTCCCTCTCCCTCACACAGACTGCCCCTCCTTCTGTCACAGTGGTTAGGGTTAGGGTTAGTCTTAATTGCTGTCTCTTTTAACATCTCACTCTTATCCGTCACATCTCACCTCTTCACATTTCTTTTTCTTTTCAGTTTTGCAGGTTGTCTCTGTGCAGCTGTCCCTCAGACCTTCCCTACCTTTAGTTGATTTGGATGTACATGCAAACATCCAATAAATTTGAAACTGAATTTGTACGGTTCTGACTGATAAGCTAATTTGCTTTTTTTTTTCTCTACTCATTTAACAGAAAGCTCAAAGTGTCGCTGTTGCTGTCCTTACCTAAAGTTTAGCACTGGTGAAATAATAGAACGGCACAGAACCCTGCATTGCTCCAAAATTATCAAACAACACAATCTGTTTACTATGTCACTCCTGGAAACACTTCTAACAACACAGCTGACCGATCACATCAGTTCACGTTTCCGCTTAGCTGCTTGAGTATTTGCAGTCGTAGTTTAGTTCTAATTGGCAGCATTTCTAAATTTAGGTGAATCCGAGGCTACAACCTTTCCTGTCGCACAGAGGTATTTCCTGTTTGATGTTTTTTTTGCTATGACAAAATAAGTGATAATTAGTGTGGTTAAAAAGAGCTGGTAGCTGTTAAGAAAAATGCTGTGATTTGACACTGAAAGGCGTGTGTGTGTGTATGGCTGGCTTGGGGGGGGGGGGTAGATTCTATCAAGAAATGAGAGGAATACAATGCAAACAACAGATTACATGGATGCGTAAATATATTTAAGCTGTGAGTTCCTTCAATAGGTGAACTCAAACAGTGTCATACTAATACATATATGTCAAGGTGGGCACTAGCCTGGTGTAACAGGTACCTTTCTTTCCAACCTCAGTCGGGAGAAAAGGCGGTTATCTGGGTTGTTGGGATCTTTAATGATTCTCCTGGCGCCTGAAGTTAACTCAACTCAACTCAACTCAACTCAACTCAACTCAACTCAACTCAACTCAACTCAAATTTATTTATAAAGCACATTTAAAAACAACTCACACTGACCAAAGTGCTGCAGAAAGGGAATAAAATGCTAAAAACACATACATGAGAGGCACCATAACTGTCACAGCTCACACATTTAGAGACATAACACACACAGGCATGCATCAGGGAAAACCACATCAGGGGGACTCGAACACTAATGAATAAAAGTAGGTTTTTAGCCTGGACTTAAAAGAGTCAGTAGTTGGGTGGAACTGATTGGGAGGGGGATGCTGTCCCACAGTTTAGGGGCAGACACAGCAAAGGCACCATCACCCTGAGCTTAAGTCTGGAGCGTGGTACAGTCAGGAGCCCCAGGTCAGCTGACCTGAGGGACCTGGGGGTAGAATAAGGGGCTAGGAGGTCTGTGATGCAGGATGGGGCCAGACCATTTAGGGCTTTGTAAACAAAAAAGGAGAACCTTAAAGTCCATTCTGAAGAGAAGCCAAAACAGGCTTGATATGGTCTCTCCTCTGGGTGCCTGTGAGGAGCCTGGCAGCGTCGTTGTAATCCAGTTGGAGGCGGGACAGAGAGATGAGAGTGTGGGTGATTATCTCCAGGTCTTTGAGGAGGAGAAATGGCTTGATTTTGGAAATGGTGTGGAGTCGGAAAAAGACGGCTTTTCCTACTCCTTTATGCAGGGTGGAGCAGTAGCTATGGTGGAATGAACCACTCTTTGCAGGGCCTTACGGTCCTGTTCGGTGCTTTTTCTGTACCAGGCAGTGATGTTCCCTGTCAGGACACTCTCAGTGCTGCAAGAGTAGAAATTCCTCAGTCTTTGAGGGGATTCCCAGAATTTCCTCGAGCGTCTGAGATGATACAGTCGCTCCCTTGCCTTTGTCGCCACTGAGCCCGGATATAGTGCCCAGGTCAGGCCCTCGGTGACACACAATGTGTGGCAGTATACATTGAGATATTTCAGAACAGTGTGCAGACCAGAATCTCCTGCCACTACAAGGCACAGCTTGTTTTGTCAATAACATGCAAGTTAGAGACGAACAAAACGCTCCTTTCTTTTACATACTATAGCTTTCTTCATGCGTTGCATCCTTCGCATGCAATACACATCTCATGTAGCATATATCCATGCAGCTGTGTCATATCATTAAAATGGTCCACCATCAATATGATCTCAACACTCTTCACTTACTGCTTCTTTTTTTCTGGATGTTACTGAATGCATAATCTGTCTTTCCCCTCATATTGCTTATTCTGAATTTACTCTCATTCCTTTTTGTCTTCTGCCTTCTACTATTAATAAAAGTCTGTCCATTAAATCCAATCTTAATCTCAGGAAGAAAACATGAAAACATTTAAAGTTGCATGGGGTTTAACTGGCCACAACAACTAAAACCATGGTCACAAACAGCACCAAAAACAAAACAAAAAAAGTCATTAACAAAAATCGCTATGTTTTTCTGCTACAACATTGTGTGAAATTACATTTAAAGGGAAAACAACTGGTAATGAGAGCTCAGATGATACGCAGTACAATAAAGCCTTAATATAGCATCAACACAGGTTAAATGAGTCTTTTAGCGCCAGCAGGTCCATCAGTAGTGAGCTGTGGGAACTGTGACCATATGGCGATGATAGGTCACACTAGACAGAGGTCCAGAGAGAGCGCCTGAACAAACCCATGCTGGCAGGTAAAATTAAAAACACCCTGTCAAAACGCAAACAAAATTAACTGCCTGCTTTAATCCCAGGGGATGCTACCTTGCAGGTGCATATCTGTCTGCGTCTTGGCCTCTGGCCCTGGTCTGGCAGAGGAGCCAAGCATAAGGTAAATGAAGTGGAGAACATGGTCAGGCCTGGTGGGTGGCAGGCACGGGGCAGAGGGGTGCCAGCCTGCCAGTCCCCTCCTTGGACAGAGAGGGTTAGGGGGCAATGGAGACAGTGTCTGAGCTGGATGAAACAGTCCTAGACATCAAACAGCGTGAGGTCTTACAAGGCTCATTAGGAAAGAGTCTGTGAGTCTTTGAGCCCCCTTCTTTTTTGTTAAATAGACACACAGCTTGGTTTCCATGGTGAACTATACAGTTGGTCATTAGGATGTGAGATTTTAGAAACATAAAAAAAAACAATGCATCCCAGTTTTTATTTATTAAAACGGATAATCGACAGTCATTGGCTGTCTCAGAGATATCTAGATTGCTAAATTTCACTACCAGTCCTGGGCACAGGAATATTCAAAAGAACTGTGTGGGGCTGTACCTGACTCAGAATTATGTAAGTTGAATTGGATTTGGCAGTTCAACATAAGTATTCAACTGTTCGTTTCTTTTCTTCTATGTTGAGTTTGACAGTTTGAGTGGGGTTCGGCGAGACACTCAGGGTGACGGTGACATTCAGGTTATACAATAAATATGCCAAGTGAACCCTCAGAGCTCATGCGGGCTAACTGACCGATTGGAAATGCGCAAGAACATTTTTTTGCTGACAGTAGAACGCCAGAGACTGGCTCCGGGCAGGTGCCTCTGTCTCACTCAGATTTACCTTGAGTCTGGGTCTGCAGCTGCCTGTACCGGAGAGCAGTGTGAGAGTGAGGAGTGCTCACTGTGCAGCTACATCTGGGGACTGTGACGTCCCCAGATGTAGCTGCACACTGACTGACTAAAAAACAAACGAGTGCTCGACTTTAAGAATCTCAGTCAACTGAGGCGCCTTTAGCCCAATTCAGACCAAAGATTCGGACGAGCTGCTTACAATACACCTTTCTGTAATGTTCAACAAACCTGTCGGTTTATACCAATGCAACTAGATAAAATGGTGTATCATCTCTATGCAACAACTCTCTGTACTTATGTTCTGATTTCCAGTTTTTCAGGCTTATATTGTGGCTGAATATAATTTGTAGCTTCTTGAAATATGAATGAGGATAGATAGGCAATGAGAGTGTGTGGGCATAAGCACATACAATGAGCAGCAGCAGCGACCCGCCGTCCAACACCGGCACACTGTGAGGATGGAAACAGAGGGCTCGGCAGGGACTGAGCACCTGACACAACAAGCCAACATGCCATCAGTGGTCATTTTGACATGACCAGTGGACTTCACTACAAGCTGATTGGCTGTTGAAACAGGTGACATGGTTTATGTGCTAAACCCCGTTGCCAGCGATTTGACCAGCGATTTGACCAGCTGAGTTGCAGGTGACACCATCAACTGGCTTGAGTCGAGCTCAGATTGAGTCAAGCCACTTCACACACTGCTGCAGCTTTTTTCTGCAACGTTCTAAAACGGTTTAATCTCGTCTGAATATTTGGTCTGATCTGGGCTTTTGACTGACTATAAGAATCTTCAACTCTCAGGGGGCAGCCCTAGAATTGTGGCATTAAATGTTATGATCCAGACAGGGGTGCATAGAATAAACATTGCATTATACAAAACTAGAAGCACTTTCCCTTAAAAATCATTACAATACAATAGCCATTCAACTAACACTACCTGCACTAAGGCAGTTGGGAGAGTTTGTTTTGAAATGCAGTAGGTTATATCTCTGAGAAGCAGTAATGTGAGCATTGTAATGATGTGCAGGGGTAGACTGAAATAATGAAAACACCTCTCTTACAGAGGTGTGTCATATTTGGTTGGATGCCAATTTGCAGCATTTGTCAGGTATGAAAGAACAGTGGTATCAGATTATCTGTGCCACTAAAACAGGAGAAACTGTCAAAAAAACCCTTGCAAAATCGTTTAACATATCAGGGGGAACTCAACGTCCTGCCACCAAATTTCAAATACAGACAAGCTGCACTTAGAGGAAGAAGCTGAAGGTAGCGAGCACAGATATGATGGACACATAAAAGGAGTTGACAAATTCTGCTAACTGGCATCCAGCCTGATATGACCCACATTTGTTGCTGCGGTGATGTAAGTACTTCAAAAGTTGAAAGTTCTTTTTCATGAATAGTTTACAATATTTGTTGTTGTTCTGTCTTCTCTGAAAGTCAAAGTGTCTGTGATTCTTTAGACGAGGGACATATGGGAATTATGGCACATTTACAACAAGCAGGGAACTCTCCTTGTTTTTATTTTCATTTCTAAAATAATCTTGACAGTTCAGTTCGACTTGATTTGGCAAATGAGAACGATGGCAGCTGGTATTCGCCGTATAATCACACAACACTGTGTTTTTTCACGTTCGACCAAAAACATATTTCATACTTTTGTACCTGGGATGAATACCAGAGATGGTAAATTATAGCAAATGCACAAACCTGATTAACTCACCATCGAATTTTTACACTCTTAAAGCATAAAAGACTGTAAACTAATCCATGTAACTTTATTTACAAGCCTGTAAAAGGGCATTGTGAGTCGAAATAGAGGAAGGAAATGAGCCAAAAGGAAAACTTTCCACTAAGTTTGTGAAAATATCAGGATGCAGATGATGTGTAAGTGTCAGGTTGAAGACTGGGTTAGAGGCAAAGTGAATTGCTTTTCCTGTCTTACATGACTTTTGCATAACTATTACAGTAAAAAGGCTCCCTGCCCAAACTTCCATTAGCACCGTCTTCCCTGTGGAGAGTGTCGTCAGTATGAGAAAATGGCTTCTAATTTTTAGACATATTGGCATTTTCAAACTGCTGATTGCTGATTGGTGTCACGCAGAGAGTTTGTTTTATAATAACATTCCCTTTGTTCCGTGGACTCTGCGTTTAAAGGGGAGTTCAGAAATGGATCATACCTGCGTAATGCAGTGGCTGTGGCAAATAGAGAACAGATACGACCGATTCTCTGATAACCTCACTGTTCATTAACAAATGTCAAATAATTATATTAAGTAATAAAAAGAAAATGATCACAGTCCTATTATTGTAGGTAAAAGCATAATGGTGCAGTTAATATCAGACAGGCTTTCTATTAAACCAATCAATTATACCGATCAGCTTCACAAAGACATGAGAGCCTGAATGAGCTGCTACTAGTCTGGAAATCAGGGATCCATCACTTGCAAAGTGTTGTGGTCGATATTAAAAAAATAAAATAGAATAAATAAATGCTAATGAATTAGTAGCCCCTTTTACACTGCCAGATTTTTGGCGAATGTTGGGCCATTTTGCCGGCAAGCTGCGAGCGTTTAGACACACAGAGCCGAATTGGCGAGTTGATATTGACGGAACCTTTTTGGTTTAAAAAGAACGAGGCGCCCTTCCACCACGGGAGGGGCTGTTGGTGACTTGTGGGAGGAGCTGTTGATGACGCCGCACGTGCGAGCCACTGGCGGTGGATAAACAGGAAACAGCTGATAGCAGGAATTACCGAGCAGCTAGTAGCAAGAGGGAAACGCAAACCTGACAGACACTGTAAAGATGAGCAACTGAGGAGACAAGGAATTGCGCGCCCTCCTTGCCCTCGCAAACGAAGAGGCCATTAACCGTCAGATGACGGGGACGGTGAAGAACGGGCCGACTCACGAGAGAATCGCCAAAGGACTGACCAGCCGCGGCTTCCCTCCCACGTCACTGTTTACGTCACATGCTGAGCTACACGTTTTGTTACTTGCTCACGCCCCCCATTGCCCCGAAAAAGGCACATTATAAGCAAAAGTAAGTAGGCAGCATTTTGCCAAGACTGATTGGGCTTTCCTGCAAATTTGCACAACTCCTATCTAAAAAGGGCTAGTGTTTAGCAGACCTGTCAAATGTCACTTGATACAGTTTCAGCCATGCTAAAGGCATAACTACACATTGGCAATGTTGGTCAGTCTGACGGCGGTCCATCACTTTGGTCCAGTCTAAAATATCTCAACAGCTATTGGATGGATTTCAATGAATTTTTGTACAGATGTCCATGATGTCCAGAGGAAGAATCCTTACGCCATTAGATTCAAGATTCAAGATTCAAGATTCATTTATTTAGACCCGAAGGAAATTTGTGTTGGACATGCACAGGCTGCTACCTAGGACATAACACATAACACATAACAACACAACACTAAGGTTAGTGCTAATTATCAAATGCTAACCACGTTCACAAGCTAAACTAAGATGGTGAAAATAGCACGGCCGTAAACTCTTCCCAGCTGGCACCAGATGCCGATATAACACTAGAAAGACAGGTGTTACATTTTGGTTGGAATGAAAATCAGGTTGATGATATTTTAAAGGTCTAACAATGTTAAAATTTCACAGTATGGGCATTAACATGATGTTTCAAAGGTGTTGGGTTCAGTTCATACCTTATGACTAAATGTCATTATTATGAGTCAAGACGATGTTGGCATTAGATGCTTGTAAGACAGTGGGTTTTAGTTACTTGGCAACACAATTTTTAAACCAACAAATATCAACGTCATCCGTCATCAGTATTCTGTGTCAAATTGACGTTGGCATTAGATGTTCTCCTGACGTCTTGATCACCAGACATCACAACCTAAAGTCAGCCAAATGCTGTCATTTAATGACATTGGTTGCCAGCTGGGTTAAGGCCTTTGCATACCAATTTTGAATTTTTCATCTGAAATCATCGCACGTTCATACATAAATAGGATGAATATAGGTCATGTCAATGACATTTTTACACAGAATCTGAAATGTTTGTCCGTCATCAAAGTTTTCAGAACAGGTTTGGATAGCTTCTAGCTAAATCCGGCATATTTACATGACGTCATGTATTTGTACCGATTAGGGATGTCCCGATGCAGCTTTTTCACTTCCGATCCGATACCGATATTACAGCCTTGAGTTTTGGCCGATACCGATACCAATCCGATCCAAGCGCGTATTATACATATTCACTTATTTTGTTGTCAGTCATGTTAGAAAAGGTTTGATCAAGCGCTATTACTCTAACAAGAACAACTACTTAATCGGGTTAGTTAGAATGATCCACAACAGTTGGTATGAGAAACTGACCCATTTATTGTTAACAGGGTTAAATAAACAAACTTTAAACTTGAACTTTAACATTACATAAAAAATATAGCTGGTTTGCTCTGGCTGCTTTGGCCCCTTAATAAATAGAAAATAAATCAACACAAGAAATCTTCAAAATGTCTAACATTGAAATTAAAATAGCAGCAAGACTCCACACACTTGTGCTTTGGCCCCCTAATAAATAAAAAATAGATTAACACCACAAGACATTGTTGACATTTAACAAACAATGCAGCCTTTCCTTTTCAGTTATTTTTGTAGTGTCAGTGCCAGCCTGGTGCTGCTGTTTCCTGTGTGTCTGCATTCTAGCCTGGTGGATTGATAGTAAGTGCTGGAGCGGATCACTGGACTGCTTGAATCGCGGAGCGCTGGGCTGGCCGGAAAAACTGCATCGGAATTCTTGGATCGGCATTTTTCCATGCAGTCCGATCCGATGCTGATGCACGTTTTTTGCTAATATCGGCGGCCGATTGGGACATCCCTAGTACCGATTGTTCATTAATATGCACTGTCCTCTTCAAATGAAGTGAAATTGAAATTGAATTGAGGTTTGGTTCTGTGCGTTTTTCTTATCTGCCAAAAGAGTTGTGTGACCAAGAAACAGTGAAGAAAATGTGGTCTACCTGCTGGATGCAAAAATGTACAACACAAGAGAAATAGGGCAGAAGCGGGGAGGCGGCCAGCTCACTTGATCATGGAAAAATCTTCTGCAGCAAAGAGAGGATAATGTAAGCCTATCTTGAAATGCAGAATAGCAATGATGGTGCTTATAGCAGAGTGCAGTTTACATATCAATCACACAGTATAATTTCATAATGCAGGTAGCCGTGTTGCCAAATGCAAGATGCAGACAGGGAATGGGGACAGCCTTGGAAGCTAATTCCAGTTCAGAGAAGCAAGGTCTCTACATTTTCCCTCGTACGGTGAATTTTTGCAGTGAATAGACAAACTACATTCATAAAATAAAACAAATTGGACTCAGTGTGTAAGGTTTCTGTTTGCATGGATTTTTATTATTATCTTTATTTCTGATTAAAAAACACATACGAAAATATACATTTGGTGTGCAAAGGTCTGTAGTCTTGTCAAACTTACATGAAATCAAGGCCTTGTGTCTTAGACTATTGTCAAACTTTGTCCAAACCGAGCCAATCAGAACTCTTAAGACAGCATATCCTCTGACAGCACGGTGGTGCAGTGGTTTGCATTGTCACCTCATAGTAAGAAGGTTCCTGGTTCGAACTTGGGTGGGGGAGCCCTTCTGTGCGGCGTTTGCATGTTCTCCCCGTGTCATTGTGGGTTTTCTGCAGGTGCTCCGGCTTCCTCCCACAGTCCAAAGACATGCAGGTTAACTGGTGACTCTAAATTGCCCATAGGTGTGAATGTGAGTGTGAATGGTTGTCTGTCTCTATGTGTCAGCCCTGTGATAGCCTGGTGACCTGTCCAGGGTGTACCCTGCCTCTTGCTCAGTGTCAGCTGGAACAGGATAGGCGGTTACGGAAAATGAATGAATGAATATCACCTCTCTATTTGGCTACATACAATCCTTCTCTGTAGACATGCAGCCTTTAATACTGTTGGCTTCTTACTGGAAACAGCACTATAGAGATCTTTTGCCACTGCTGCTTTTTGTCTTTTTATTTAGATAATATTCTACATCAAATCATAAATTGAACAGATTGAATGATATACTTTTAAATATCCCAATACATTTAAGAAAAAGGGAATGTAAATAAAGTGACTATCAGTGTCCTCAGTTAATTCTCTGTTCAAAAGAGATAAATTGTTCTTTCATCTTAGCAATAGATCGAGCGTTAGGACTTCTTCTCATTTATTTAAGGATTTATGTTATTCTTTTATACAAAGCTGATGATTTATCAGTTAAGATATGCTTACATGCATTTTTTTCTTTCACACGTCTTCCTCTGTACACCTGCAGAAAGTCAGAGATCAGATAGATAGACAGATAGATAGACATAGATAATGAACAGACAGACAGACAGACAGACAGACAGAGACAGATATATGTGTTGATTTGTTGTTGAGAAAGGCGTAATGACCTAATGTGTTTTCCACACTTAATTATTTTACCAGCGAAGTATAATTATATTTGGAGTAATGCCCTGGGGACATTATAAATTTGGCCCTGGTATACTGGGAAAGAGCTAATGCTAGAACATTTTGCGGCATATGAAATTAATTTGCTATTTAATAGAAAATCAAAATACTGGCTGCTTCCTCTTGGGTATAATTTCCCATTTGTGAAAAATTAAATGGGAATCTGAAACAAAGATATAGGAGATCGCTAAAGGTCAAGTGTCTGTTAACAAGCCCTCTCTTCCATGTAAACAAATACCTTGTGTCGTTTTTAAAAATGTCTCTTTTTTTACTGCTAAATGAACTGGAGTAAAAGTGCTAAAACAATTGAATCGTTCGTCATCTCACCACACGACATGTGGTGGCTGCCTCATAAAGTATGCACAAGTGAGGACACCTTTTGAGTATATTAGAGAATAAATGGACATGCTGCTAACAAGCTTTTGGGCTTCCTTTAACTGGTCATTAACTACCAATCTCCTCTGGCAATGGAGCAGTGCACTGACATGAACGTATAAATATACAAAATAATAATAGTTTACTTTGGTGTGCCTGCTTTGCACAGCCATCCCCTGCTGGTGCGCCTCCTGATGGGTGTGCCATCGTCGAAATAAAGTGTCATTTCTCCTTCTCCAATGAGTTATTGGCCATTAATTTCCATTTGAAATCTACAGTCTAATTAACAGGTTTGAAACTACATCAACATTGGTGATAACCACTGTTTTATTAATAGAACATGCCTTTCGCAGAGTCTGCACACAAAGCCAAGGCAAAGATGGATGTCTTGGCTTTAATTAACCAGAATTATTTACTGACTAGGGCTGGCTTATGGGAGCATCACTCATGTAATGGATATATTAGCAAAAGACTGAAGGGATTAGCTTCTGTGGAATTAACAGACTGTGGGCAGTTCATCATGTGGAGTGAAGGTACTATACAATATTTATACTATATTTATAAACCTATACCTCAGTGGATGCTGCACTGTATGTGCATATATGTTTGTGTTTTTAAGCGCACATGTGCTTACTCCTTGACAAAAAATCCTCCTTGACAAGATGGCTAACAGAATGATACCATCTGTCGTTCATTATGAAGCCCACGCCAAGTGTGTCTCCCTAAATCCTAAATCAGTTTTATATACTGTGTTGTTCACTGGAGTTGCACATCCAATGGGACTCGACTGTAGTTGCATTAATGTGGCTTTCGAAACTTTCTCACAATTCAGGTCTTCTTTTCATTATTCTCACGTCACAAGGTTTATGATCATGGAGCAGGAATCTGAGCCACAGTTAAGGCCTTGCCCTTTCAGCTGGCAAGCAGCCAAGTCAACAGCTATATAATAAGTTCCAGTGATGTCCTCTGATGTGCAGCTGCTCCAGGGCTTCGTCTCTTCTGAGTGTGCTTCACACTATTCTAGCTGTTTGGCCTTCAAACCCAGCACTAGATGAGGATATACATTTTACAGCTACAGCTACAGCTTTGTTCTTCATATGAATGTACTTTCCCATCAAAACAGTGACTGTCTAAAATTACTTTTTATATTTCAACTGATCTCCATGGTCAAGATGCCTTTCAGTACAGGATCACATCTTTTGAAAAGCCTTTCAGAAAAGCTTGCACTCACTGTGTGAAAGCATCATTATGTGCCAAGGCAACATTATTGATTACCCTGGTTAAGAGAGCAGTTAGCAACATTTACCTTTACTTTCAAATGCAATGTGATAAGTGAAAGAACATGCTTCACCATATGTACAATCACACATACACTGGTACAATGCATCCTGACACCTTTACTTTCTATGTCACTTTTAAAATGAAAGCAGTCAGTGCCTGTTCTTTGCTCACTTGATCATGGACAAAAGGTTTGGCTGTAAATATGTATGCTAGTCCAGCCCTTTGGGCTACCTAAAGCAATGAGATGCAGACATCTTTACTTAAAGTGGAGGTAATTTTGCGGGACATTAGCCCCGGTTAACTTATTTTCTCCCTCTAGTTTTTTGGTTTGGGTTAAAAGCTCAATGCCCTCTGAAGAATTAAAGGGAAATTTCGGTTTATTTCAACCTGTCTCCTATCGTCCTAAATTTGTTTCAAGTGACTAGTGACATAAAAATAATAGTTAGCATGTTAGCCGTTAGCCTAGATACAGCCAAGGCGCATAGTAGCGTCAGACCTGTTGAAACGTAAGTGAACGGGCATACTTCAAGTGCAAAGTTAGTCCACTAAACAAGCTTTTTTTCCACAAAGACCGCCTCATATCGTTGACTTGTTGTCTTACCTTACTGGTGTGGTGCCATATTTGTTTACCATTTAGCTCTGCTTTCCAAAGCGCGGCCGAAATATATCTCATGAGCTCTATATAAAGCCCAGCTGGATACTACTCCAGGTGGAGGTGTCTCATCCTCGGTCACATCCAGACCTTGAAAATAAGGCTGCAACCAGTCCCATTCCTTGCAACAGAGGCATTCCTCTTCTGTGGGCACTGGGGTACAGCATTCACAGGTACACCACCAATCTCCAGAGCTACACAGCCTTGCAGCAGCCATTCCTCCTCTCTCGTCCTCTACCTGTTGTGCCTCTCTCTCTCCTCCTCCTCCGTTCTTCAATTTCACGAAGCTCTTCGTCAGTGTATTCTGGCTCAAATAAATAAGGGCGGCCATCAAACTCTGCAAAATCAAATTCCTCCTCCACAAAGTCGAAGTCTGGCAAAAAGTCAGCCATTATTCTATAAATCTTTCATAAAATAAATGAATGAACTTTTCAGGCTAGTCTCCGGTTCTGCCTTCCAGCTGTTGCTGCTTGTTCTCGCGAGATTTCAGGTACGGTATGAGATCGCTGCTTGTTCTCGCGATAGTTTGGCCGCGCTTTGGAAAGCAGAGCTAAATGGTAAACAAACATGGCACCACACCGGTAAGGTAAGACAACACGTTTACATGTCGTTTTCTATATGTTCTCTGACATTTATCCTAACGATAAGAGGCGGTCTTTGTGGAAAAAAAGCTTGTTTAGTGGACTAACTTTGCACTTGAAGTATGCCCTTTCACTTACGTTTTAACAGGTCTGACGCTACTATGCGCCCCGGCTGTATCTAGGCTAACGGCTAACATGCTAACTATTATTTTTATGTCACTAGTCACTTGAAACAAATTTAGGACGATAGGAGACGGGTTGAAATAAACTGAAATTTCCCTTTAATTAATGTATGCATTCATATACACACACAGTCCTGCACATATGCATGCCTTTAAAGGTCTAGAGTGTAAGATTTAAGGGGGGTTAAGTGGTATATATTTGTGAGGATTGCAGATTGTAACCAGCCAAAACATCTCCTGGTTAAAATTCCTTCAGTGTTCATTGTTCAGGAGGTTTTTACCAGGAGCCGAATTCTCAGTGGAAGTTTTTTCCCCTCTAAAACAAATAAAACAGGTAATTAAAACCTATAAAAGCAGTGACAAGCACGTTACAAATCAGTGTTTCTCCTACCCTTGTCAGCACGTTGCAGATTGCCCATTTGCCCAGCTCCTTCAAAATGTGTGCTCACCTTATTTCTGATCCAAATGTTCAGGAGGCCGAATTATCTGCAGAGGTCTCTTCCGCTCCAAAACAAATAGAGCCAGTAAAAGTGTTTCTCTGACGCTGTTGGGCATGTCTGAGACGGCCCGCTAGCCCAGCACCTGCCAATCTGTGCTCGCCTACTTTCTCTGACATCTTCAGATCCAGACATGCAGGAGGTTTTTACAACGAGTCAAATTATCCACAGAGGTCTCTTCCTCAATAAAATTTAAATGATTTAAACTGATAAAAACACTAAATAAAGCAGTTTCATATTTTTAAAAAAATCTGTGTTTTTCTGATGCTGTCATTGTGGAGGGGCTGCTGGTGGCTGATGGCTGGTGGCCGATGGTCAGTGGCCGACGCAAAAATTTGAATCGCCCTATCCAGAGCCAGTGTTTGGTTTTTCTGTTCTGGGCTACTGTAGCCAATCCCCATGTAGATATAAACAGCTCATTCTAAGGTACCGGAAACACAACAGTTTTTATTTTCATGTGATTATACACTAAAGACAACATACTAATATATATTCCATTTCAGCCAATATACCCACCTAAGTCTTACACACTGGACCTGATGCAATGTCTTTCTGAATAACTTGTGTTCTTGAATGTCATGATGAATTGAGTCACATTTGGATTCAGGATGAATTACATTCGATAGTTTTGTTCATCTGAAACAAAAGCAATCTATAATGTCTATAATACGTGTGAACGCAATCAATGGTCTGGCATTCAGCACTGAAAGCTGTGGAGCAGACGTCCTCAATTTATGCTTACTTAGATCAGCCCCTGCCTCCAGTGCTGGTGGCCCTCAGTTATGTGGTCTGGTGTGGTCATATTTTAACTTGTGGTAAATGTCAGATGTTGTTGCTATGATTCATGTGAAATGCGAACGGCTAGGAATGGTAAACAGAAAATGGCAAAATCAGCAGGAGATTGGTCTGTGTTTGCAGTTGTGCCGCTGGACACCACTGGATCCTGCTTGGCGTTTATTTAACATGACACATTTCAACAGCACCTGGGGAGCAAGGTCATGGCTGCACACTAACACAAACACACACACACACACATGCATGTATGGCAGGCTTACACATACACACAAACCTACATTCTCAGAATCATTCATTTCATATTGGACATCCCTGCTGCTTTCTGAAAGAAAGCCAATTCTTTTCAAATCCTGAAGGGCGACAGGTTTTTAATTATTGACATTCAGGTGAGGATTAGCATTTTATGCTGTCTGACCCTGCAGACATGAGTGGCAGTGGGCTGGGTAGGGAGGAGGACAGGAGGCTGGGGGCTGGCGATTTTCAGGGACAAAGAGCCTACTGAGGAGGCAGAGGAATGGGCTAGGGAGGTGGAGGTGCAGTGATTCACATGCAGCGCAGGAGGCCTCTCAGTATCACCCCCCCACCCCTCCCCTAAATCTCAGGAGGGCAGGGGGGAATTGATGAAACGAGCAGGAAGGCCTAATTAAAGGCTCTCAGCTCAAACGCATTGATGTATTACATCTATTATGCCACAGTTCGATAGGTCTGCCAGGCCGGGGCTGCCACGGCTACTGAGTCCCGCCAAACAAACTGAATAAATAATAGCAGCTGAGAGGGAGAGAGGGAGGAACAGAGAGAGAGAGAGAGAAGGGGAGATGAGTTCAACAAGCGTAGTTGTTATGAAGCCTGCTTTAGCCATAGGCATGTCAAACAGGCTCTGAGATTTATATTAAGTATGTAAAGCTCCATTTACAATCTATACAGCAGGGGTTGCAAGCAGGGACTGAAAGGGATAAAAAAGTATTGGGAGCCAGTCAGTGAGTGTTGATTTAGAGACTTTCATATTGATATAAAATTTCATCATGTCCTTATTTATATTAAGAATGGCTTTTCTTTTTTTAAGTTGTGCTGAAACATTAAAATGTCAGTTTGAAGTTAATTATTAGACATTAGGCAAAAAATGTCTAAAATTCAATCTAGTGTGATATTAAGAAAATTAAGACCTTCAAAACCTCTTTGGAAATAATATCAATTCATACTACACTTGATATACACTGTAATATATCAACCTTGTCGATTAATGTGCAGCCTTGACTGTAACACTAGCCTTTACTGATTCTCAAACACATGATTGCCTTTGAGATCGAAGGTCAGATCCACCAACAACTTAACAGCTTATGGATATTAGTTAGTTTGTCACTCATTGGAGGAGTTGAGGAGGTAATAGGATTGAATTATGCATTTGTGTTCATAAGGGAGGAGTGAATGTGTGATGGTCTGGTTTGTGGAATGTGCAGGAGAAGAATGTGTATACATGTGAAGTGCATCGATGAGGGGACGAGAACACAGTGCATGACATTGTATACACATTTAATGTAGTTGTGTAGGGAGGGATGGAAATTAAATTGATATTAGGTACATCCATAGACTTTACATAGGTGGATGATGCTCCCTCCATGGTAGCAGATGGGGCTCCCCCAGCTCCTCCCCCTCAGTTTTCATCTGGTCCATCACCCAAACTTCCCCCTGCTCGTCCTCCCCTGCCTGCCCCCAGAGCTGGTATCCCTAAGAGCTAGGTTGCACAGGGCCTCTGCTGTCCCAGGACTTACAGCCATGATAAAGGTAATATCAAGCTGGGGCCCTGTGAGACAATATTCTCCCCTAGTGCTATATCTACAGCCACACCACATAGACCAGATTACAGAAGGACAGTTAGACTGTCCAATCAGAGAAATTTAATCCATATCCCTTGTAAGAAGATAATGTCCAGTCCTACTGAAACTAATCTGAAACTTGCTGTCCTTAATGTCAGATCCTTGTCTAACAAATCATTTTTAATTAATAATTTGATCTCTTCGTATAATCTTGATTTTATGTTTTTAACTGAAACATGGCTTGACAAAAACACAGGTAATGCTCTTCTAACGGAATCAGCTCCACCCAACTACAAATTTGAATCTGAAACACGAGAAAACAAAAAGGGTGGAGGTGTCTGTGCAATATTTAGAGATCATATGGTTATGCACAGGTTGTCATTTGGGGTATTTTCATCATTTGAGTATGTATCCTTTAAAATGGAGCTAAAACAATCTCCGTCCATACTCTATGTAGTTATATACAAGCCTCCCCAGCACCGTCAAAGTTTTATTGATGATTTTACCAGGATGCTTTCAATTGTATGCACAGACTTTGATGGTTTGGTCATTACAGGTGATTTTAATGTACATGTGGATAATGTCTGTGACAGAAATGCTAAAGAGCTCAGTGCTGTCCTTGAAACCTTTGGCCTGACTCAGCATGTGTGTGAGCCCACCCACAGCAGAGCGCAGCACACTCTGGACCTGCTCATTACAAAGGGGGTTAATATTTCAAACGTCAATGTGGTTGATGTTGCTCTGTCTGATCATTTCTGTGTCTTCTTTGACCTGTCTGTTTCTCCCAAACAACCGGCTGGTCCTGCAGTTGTTCGGAGGAGACACATAAATAACAGCACAGGTGCTCTGTTCATGGAAATGATAAACTTTGAAAATGCCTCATGTTCTAATGTTGATGATTTGTTGAACTCTCTTACTTCGAGTGTTTTGAATGTTCTGGACACCATTGCCCCTGTGAAAGTTAAAATGGTTAAAAATAAGCAGAAGGCGCCATGGAGGAATGACGACTCGGTCAGGGCACAGAAAAGGGAGTGCCGGAGGGCCGAGCAGAAATGGCGCAAGTCAAAGCTTCATGTTCATTATGAAATTTATAAAGAAAAGTTGTACGTGTTCAACCAGATCTTACGTAGAACAAGGGAGAGGTACTTTTCTGAAATTATTGGAAACTGCAGTAACAACTTGCGTGTCTTATTTGCAACAGTGAACAGATTAACAAACCCTCCAGCTCAACTGCCATTGGAACTGATCTCCACATCTAAGTGTAATGAGTTTGCAGTATTCTTTTGCGACAAGGTTCAGACCATTAAAAATGCCATCAATTCCACAACACCAATAACAACCCTGCAGCCGCCTAGACACTTAGAGCTGACTCATTTTGCACCTGTAACTGACAAAACTGTCCAAGAGATCATCACCAGTCTGAGTTCATCTACATGCTGCCTTGATGTGTTACCCACTAGATTTCTAAAGTCTGTGCTGAGCCGTTTGTTACCACCACTCGCTCACATAGTTAACATGTCACTACAATCTGGAACATTCCCAAAGGCCTTGAAAACTGCGGTCATAAAGCCTCTCCTAAAGAAGAGCAGTCTTGATGCCACAGTACTGAACAACTACCGGCCCATTTCAAATCTGCCGTTTTTAGGCAAAGTCCTTGAGAAAGTTGTTTACCAACAGCTTACTGACTTTCTCCTAATGAACAACTCCTTTGATGTTTTCCAGTCAGGTTTTAGACCCCATCACAGCACTGAGACCGCTCTTATTAAGGTGACAAATGACATCCGCCTGAACACTGACGCAGGCAAAGTCTCAGTTTTAGTCCTACTAGATCTGAGTGCTGCTTTTGACACTGTCGATCATAAGATCCTTTCACAGAGACTAGAGGACTGGGTGGGCATCTCTGGCACTGCCCTAAATTGGCTGAAGTCCTATCTAGAAGACAGGAAGTACTTTGTTGAAATTGGTAACTGTGTCTCAGACCACATGGCCTTGACTTGTGGGGTGCCCCAAGGGTCAATCCTGGGACCCCTTCTGCTCAATCTCTACATGCTGCCTTTAGGCCAGTTAATACAAAGTAATAATGTGTCCTACCACAATTATGCAGACGACACTCAGATCTATGTCTCACTGACAGCAGGTGAATATGGACCAGTGGATTCACTCTGTCACTGCATCCAACAGGTCAGTGTGTGGATGCAAAACAACTTTCTCCAGCTAAATTCAGACAAGACTGAAGTCATCGTATTTGGTCCACAGAAACAAAGAGAAGGTGTCAGCAGTCACCTCCAGTCTCTCTCTCTAAAACCTACAAATCAGGTTAGAAATCTTGGGGTACTAATGAACTCAGACTTGAACTTTAACAGCCACATCAAATCAATAACATCAGCAGCTTTTTACCATCTAAAAAACATGATGGTCCCATTTCCTTAGTTGGAAAGTGGTTCTTCCAACTTTGGTGTGCTAAGGAGCTTTAACTGGTAATGGGGAAAAAACGTTGACAAGTACACATAAGATGTGTTATATTTTATTGCTCATAGCATTTAAACAACATGTTAATAACAGTTTGAAGCTTTACATTACAAAGTGATTTTGTCCTGGATTTGTTGCTGCACCAGTACATCCCCCTAAAACTATTAAAATATTGCTTTACCTGAGCAATGCTTAAAAAAATAACTTTTCTAATTAATCTAGGTTACTCTACGTGGACAGCAACCAACACTTACAACCTAATGCCATATTACAAATCACATGTGAGCAAAAAATTGATATACACTAATATGACATCGACTTAGCAACTCTCGTAAAACCAACCTGGTCTCACAGTCGTTAAAATCCGGCGCCACTGAAATCTGTCAGACACTGACGAAAAAAGCCATCTTGGGCATGATACATAGCTGGTCGTTCAACGTTATAGTTCAGCGTTGCTCGGCGGCTTCAGGGGGAAATGTGGCGGGACAGGAATGAAAGTTTAGGTGGTTAAAGTCTGAGTAGGGCAGACGGAAGGGGTGGTGGATGGGTCCAAAAATGCCAACCTTCACATGGGAGAGTGGTGTTCGTGTCCCGTAAGATTCACAAGCAAAACCTGGTTCTTTTTCCGAAACCTAACCATGTGTTTTTATTGCCTAAACCCTACGACGTGCTTTAGTTGGAGGGAAAAAAAACACGTCAATTTGCATTGTTGTACTGACGTACGTTTATTTTGAAAGACACAGGATGTAAACGGTAAATTTCCTGTGAAACAGAAGTGTATTTTGAAAGAAGACAATGCATGTAACAGACAGAACTTGACACAGTGTCCCAGAATGTCAACAACCAACTCATCCAGGGAACCTTTCACGTCGTATCTGGACATGGAAGGTCCATGACCAAACGTTGATATGTGACGAGATCGGAGTGGGCCATTCACGTGAAATTTCCCAATTGGGAATTTTTTTTTTTCCAAATGGCGTTACCAGCACAAGAATGCAAAAAAATCAACCCTTGTACAGTTGTCAATAAAATTAGCTAAAGAGACCAAAACCGTTTTGTATCAGGCTGTGAACATGTTTATTTCTGCTGTAAAGTTGGGCATTTTAACATGGGAATCTATGGGGATTGACTCACTTCTGCAGCCAGCCTCAAGTGGCCATTCAAGGAACTGCAATCTTGCGCACTTGGGTGTTGCCCTCATTTTTTAGCCTCTGAGGTTGCCACTTGAGTTAATCTCTGCAAAAGCATTTTTTTTTCTATTAAGCTATTTCATATTGGGCACAATGTAATATCTTTTCACCAATGAGCCACACACATTTACATATTTCTTACTCAGCTTTATCTTTACTGGGCCCAAAGGGGAAATTGTCTTGCAGCCAGGTGAAACAAAAACCGCCCCCAGACTTGACCATAAGACACATTAAAACATATTAAAAAACACATATGCTTAAACCTTTCATATAAGCCCACATAAAATACAGTGTACATTAAAGTGACACCACGAACATAAAGCCTGGCGAACATCCAGCGATCACCATTCGACTCAGTCATCAAAGCTTTTCCTCCTTACTGTGTGCCCCATCAACAGTTTTCTCACTATAGTGACAAGGATGTCACTGCATTTTTATAACTGTCCACGAACAAAGGCAGCTCATACTGTATAATATTGAACAGCATGAGATCTCTGTGGGTGGGTGGGAAATGGGCATTCAAAGCTGAAAATTGGGAACATTTATGAAGAAAAATCACAAAAGAGAAACAATTAATTACAGGCTTTATATTATTATTAGACCAAAATCTCCCAAATGGTCCATGGACAAGTTTCCATCAAGTCGAGTACATGAGAATATGTGGTGTGGTGAGCTCTTAATGCTCAGATGAAGACAGTAAGCCTAGGAAACATGGTGGACATGAGGTGGATTCTGTCAGTGTAAATCCAGCAGCCAACTACATAGAGAAAGGGATATAAAAAGCAGGACAGCGACAAATTCAGCAGGAGAGCTTTTTGGTTCTGGCAAAGCGACGAAAGAATTCTGTGTGCGTTTGTTCGTGTGTGTGTGTGTGTGTTGTTGTGACGGTGGGTAAATATATGTCTTTGCTTGCAGAGCACACGGAGGAGCAGATTTGTGAGACAAGCTCGAGCAGTTGCCTTCACAGCAGTAGTGAGATTGGAAGCGAGTGGTTTCTGAGCCAGTGTGACTGATGGCGTCTGTTAGCAGCGACGACCACAGAGAGGACGTCTTGTACTGGCAGCAGGGGAAGCTGAAGCTTCCGGAAACAATGCTGTCCTCGGAGAGTCTGCTGAAATGACAGGACAAGCGGGGCCAGTGTTTCCATTCACAGCCCTCTCAACCTTCTGACACTTTTCTTGCTTCCACCTCTCACTTATTATGATGCCCCTTAACACTCCTCGCCTTCCATGTCTCCCTTCTTCTATCACCTCCTTAACATACTGTATCCCCACCACCAGCTGAGCTGCCTGTGTCACAAACAGGCGACTGTCACCACAGTCCAGTCCTGTCTACATGTTGCTGTTTTCTTCCTGGATAAGGAAATACCTTTCCTCGCTTCACAGAGGTACACCTAAAATAGTCACCTTCTTTTAATGTACCAGCTGCCAACCAAGAAACAGTATAAGTTATATTTTTGCAGTCTCCTTCTGTGATCCTTCTTTATCAAATATAAAACATTTGGTAAGATTCTAAACACTTAACCAGGCAGGTATCAATAATTTGACTTCAGTAAGTAACTATAACACCAATACTACTGTAAACACAGTAAAACCTCAATTAAAAGCCTAGTCCTAATTAAACACCCAGTCCCTTTTACTGTAGCTACACATTTTGACAAATAAAGGCCTGTCTCAATTAGAAGCCTGGTCTGGCTGCCAAGAAGTTAATTTAAATAGAACTTCTTTGGATGTAAAAAACAGGTTGTTGGCTACCCACTTGAGTCAACTGTTAAGATCGCACATACAGATATAAATGTTTAAACTTTTGTCCATATGGAGATGCTACACATCGTTAGCTTGGTTCATTTCATTATACAGAAACCATGAGCACCAGAGAGAATGTAAGTCATTCAGATCTACCTGCGTGACAAAAAAACAAGCGGTGACTCTCCTCTCCTGAAGCTGTCATAAAGTCAGAGTATGTGTCCATTCCTCGATTGCCTGGTAAATTATTTATATTCCTTTGGTTTGTAAGGGTCCAAGGATAAAGTGGTGTTGTGTCGGTATGCTATGTAGCGTTTGAAATTGAGTATGGTGAATGTGCTAGGAAAGGTAGTATCGGCACGGTCATTACCTGGAGCTCGCATAAACGGAGCCTGGGTTTGTTGAAGGTGGCAGTGCTGTCTGGGCTGAGAAAGCCATGTGTAAGTAAGGTAAAGGAGGTTGTTGGGTTGGTGCAGGGAGCAGTGAGAGCTGGCATTAGGGGAGTGTCTCTGGGATGCCAGAGATCACTGTCTAGCCTCCTGGAGGTGTCGTGGGACCAACTAGACTCAACACTGGTGAAAGGAGGTTCCCACCTGATGACCCCAAAGACGTGTTAGTTATCACTGCTCATTGGTCTGTATAGTTAAGCCTTGCCATAATAACTTGTCATAGGGCTTAGGAGGTTATTCACTGAGTGCTGATACTTTCTCTAGAGCACAAATTTCTTTATTGAACTGCTGGGTGCCGTTATCCAGCCATGAAACAAGTCTAATATCTTTACAAATAATATTCATACTGATTCAAATAAATAATTTGATCATACTTCCCATCTTTGCGGAGCAACAGTTGTGTGTAAAAGGAATTAAAGGCCTGTCCCATATTGACACCTATCCCTAATATAAGCCCGCAGAGTTCTGTGATTTAAGCAAATAATAGCCGGGCTACTAATTTAAGTTTTGCAGTATACATCTTTATGATCTATTAACGATCTTTGCAATATTTAGTATATCAAGTATTACTAGCTGACAGATTAAGACCACAGGGTTATCTCCAGGCCTGAAAAGTGAACAACCTGGAACACAGAAGCGCCTTCAACCTGTATTATTTCTAATGGCCAGCAGGGGGCGACTAGACTGGTTACAAAAAAGATGCTGATTAAATCAAAGTCTATGAGAAACAATCAACTCTTCTTTACAATTAACATTTAAAATGATGAAGGCACATGCAAAGGACAAGGTAGTTCAAAATGTAAACCATAATTTTCTTTTTTACCTCTTTACTTAAGAGGTCACTAAACTTTTTTTTTGTTTTTTTTTTCAAAATGAGCCGAATCACTGATAGCCAGGAAGATCTCAGGTCTAATAATTAGAATAAAAATGAAAGAAAAATTAAATCATACTCTGTAATCTAAAAAGAAATCAGGTTTGAATTAAAATCAAACACCATTACCCTCGTTGACTATATTTAGTCAATAGTGATCTATGGAGGAAACCACAAAGTGCATCTATGAATGGATGGGAAAAACAACATTGAATGGAAATGCTATTGACTCTTCAGCCCATAAAGAATTCATAAACAGTTATTTATTGGTTAGGGTTACACTCAAACAAATTGCTCCCATATCTAAGCCATTGACTGGACTGAACAAATAAAACATAAAGCAAAAATAAAAATAATGCACTTCATACTTTATGCCAACGTAGTCTTTATTTGCTTTGATGTGGCCCTGCTGCGCTCCTAATGAAGCTCCTTGCTTTCATACGAACCTTAAATTGGAGGAAAACCTCAGTGTTTCTGTGTTTTGTTGACAGTTACTGTTTGATGTGTTCTTCATTTCATATCTATCAAGTACAGGAGTTTTTCCTCAGCCCAAAGTACTCCACTTTCTCTTTGCCAGCATTATTAGCAGACAGGGTTCAGCCTGTTTGCTTTTTCAAGTGTCACAGTGCAATGGCGTGCAACGTGGACCTGCATTGAAGCATACTCAGACCATCTCCCAAGGAGATTTGGGTTGGGTCATTTTGGAAGGGTCTGGGTTCTTTTGGAGTGTTCACATGCTGACTGATTGCTCTGAGTTAATTTGAAGGGCTAAAAGGGGCCAAGTGTTACAGCACCTCTAAATGTGTGTTAAAGCTCCTCAAAAGCTGAAAGAGCATATTTGAATGTCTAAAAAAAGAGTGCTGAATCTCTGAAAAAGTTGAGTCAAACCTCTGATAGATTGTGAAACATTTATTCCAGTCATTAAAATCTTGTTTTAAAATATATGAGAGCTATTTTTCAGTTTTAAAACCATCAACCTTTCAATTCTCAGTACTAATGTTTTGATATGCAGTGGTAATCTAACTTAATACTTTGACACCAGAGACATGGGCTCGCATCCTGAGTGTGGCGAGGTTTAAACAACAAATGGTTAAGGTCAGGGAAAGACTGTGATTTCGGTCAAATATTAATATAGTAAACACATCATTCCTTGTGCTTCGAGTCACTTTTGACTTTCAATATTTAACCAAGATGACATTTCCCTAACCTTACCCGAGCGCTTTGAGTGCCTGAACCATAAAAAAATCTTCATCATGCCTCAGTTGCTGCGAGCAATAGCAGATATTATGGGAAAACAAAGGAAAACAATCTATTACAGGCAAATTCAGTGTCAACATTTTGCAACTTGGCTGAAACATTATAAATGTGTTGACAAAAAATGTAACTGGGGCAGGATTATGTTTCTTTGAAACATATTTGCTGTTAAAAATCAGCAGCATACAGTGGCAGAGTGGGGTGTTGGCTTCTTGGGCTCCAGCCCTGAAGGTTTTCTCAAAAGCCCCGAATCTTTAAGGTTTGTGTTCCCTTCAGTGTCTCTGATTGGACTGGCAAGTCAATGGAGGAAAAGTTCTATTACTTCTCTATTTGTAGTATTGCAGTTTACGCCAAATTCCTCTCCACCTATGTATGTAACATAAAAAATAGTAACATTTAGAAGCAAGTTTCGCCTCTTTTAGGTGGCAGGAGGGAAAATTTGTCATCCTTAACATTTGTTGCATTATGTTTTCAGAATGATGAAGTGAATTGGGGAACAATTAGATACAAAATAGGATGTAGGATCGACATGATGTTTTCTTTTTCCCTTGGCAACTATATGTTTTTCCCAAATGATGTACAGATGTTTAGGCATTCTATTAGGCATGAAAAATAGTGCATATAGCTGCTGTAAATGATAAAAGTTCTGCCTTGTGGAGCATGCACCTAGACCCACCTAAGTTTGGGCTGACCCCTGAGTGTTTAGAGGGTATGGGTACGCCCCTGGCAGGACACCAGTGTCATTTCTAAGGGTGATTTCAGACCTAGAGTTCGCTTGCCTTAGTCCGAATCAGGTACTAATTTTGTTACAAAGTTGCATCATTGCCTAGAGTTGGTTTGTGTTCTCACGGCAGCATTTACAGGGGAAACCAGATCAAATGCCTTGATTGCTCAGAATTTCCACGTGGGAAAAATCCAGGAAATAAACAAAATGAAGAAGAGTACACTTGCAAGATAAATGTGACACTTTTATAATGTCACAATGGAGGGACAACTACGCAGGTTGATTTTAGCGCTGGTCATCGTGGACTATATTGCTGTCATTGTTCATTTTAGTCAAACCATACAGTTTGAAAATGAGGCGCAGCTCCAACTAGAAAACAATGTTTTGATGCATTGGATGTGCTGAATGTGCATATTAAAGGGACAGTGCACCCAAAAATTAAAATTCAGCCATTATCTACTTACCCATATGCTGACGGAGGCCCTGGTGAAGTTTTAGAGTCCTCACATCCCTTGCGGAGATCGGCGGGGGGAGCGGCTAGCACACCTAATGGCTGACAGCGCTCCAGACTAACGTCCAAGAACACAAAATTGAACCCACAAAATATCTCCAGCATGCTCATCTGTAGTGATCCAAGTGTCCTGAAGCCCCGACATAAAAAGTTGTTTCGAAAAACGTCATCTGAACTCTGTTTTTAGCCTCACTGTAGCCTGTAGCTCTGACTGCTTCTCTGTGCTCCGCGCTCACGTGTGCACGATCAGGGTGATCAGTGATGAAGAGCAGCAGTCTCGTCAGTACTGATGTCCAGATTCTCAAGTGCAGGCATTGCCAATTCCCAGTCTGAGCAGCAAAGACTTTCCTCATCTGTTGGCATCGCTTTGCATTTGAAACAACTACACCACCAGGTTTCCAGTGCTCGACTCCGGTATTCTGTGGCTGGCTGAGGGTTAGGCTTATGAGCTGCGGCGGCTGGCTGAGGCTCATGAGCTGCGGCGGCTGCTTCGTCCAGTAGCCTGTTCCGTCCGTATACTCGGGCTCAAACAAATATGGCTCAACAAAGAAATGCTGTTCCTCCTCAATTTCAAAGTCTTCAGACATGTTGGGCTGTCCTTTGCTAAAAGACTGTAGTGCAAATAATCTTTTAGCTACTGTGGTTACTGTTGTCACGTGATGCAAACACAGGTAAGCAAAGCTCATGCTTTCGCTGGTCTCATGCAAACATGCACACGTGAGCGCGGAGCACAGAGAAGCAGTCAGAGCTACAGGCTACAGTGAGGCTAAAAACAGAGTTCAGATGACGTTTTTCGAAACAACTTTTTATGTCGCGGCTTCAGGACACTTGGATCACTATGGATGAGCAGTATGGAGATACTTTGTGGTTTCAATTTTGTGTTCTTGGATGTTAGTCTGGGGCGCCGTCTGCCATTAGGTGTGCTAGCCGCTCGCCCCGCCGATCTCCGCAAGGGATGTGAGGACTCTAAAACTTCACCAGGGCCTCCATTGGCATATGGGTGAGTAGATAATGGCTGAATTTTCATTTTTGGGTGCGCTATCCCTTTAAGGCAGTACAGGAGGAGGTGCACATTAATAATCCTCCAGGACTGTAACATGCTCATGTTTAACCCAAACAATGTGTCATGTGACTGCAGCTGGTTCGGACTGAGGTTGGAACACGTTCTCACCACAGACAAACCGCACCAGAGAGAGAGGGTTGTTTTGGTGCACACCCGAGTGCGATTGCTGTGTTCACACCTGCCCAAACGAACTGCACTCGGGGCAAACGAACTTGAGTTCGATTGAACTGAACCAAACACGGCAGGTGTGAAAGCACCTTAAGAGACAAGGTTGTAGCTTCAGAAACACAATGGTAACCTTCCATGCTGTATAAACCTAAAGCTTCTTGATCTCTCCTGTGTCTTTCACTTCTATGTTTGTGCTTTTTGTATAGTGCCAAACAAACTAAAACTGACACTAAACTAGTACACGCAAAAGTAAGTGTCGCCAGTTCCCAACAGGGCGAGACTGTTGAGCCACAGATGAATTACAGTCAAAAAATAATGTAAATTTCCCCCTTTTTTCCCTCATTGCCGTGAGCGATACAGACAACTCTGTCAGACTTTCTTCAACTTGTGCAATGTCCCCCCTACTTGAGGTGTACATCACCACATGTTTACCTGTCAAAACATTTGCGAGGGATCCTGATGAAGCGGAAGAGTGGCAGTTATGGAAAATATCAAAACTATTTCCCATTGGGAAGCCGGTGCAGCTGGTGTCATAATACAACACATGGCACATCCTCGCCTGCTAAAGATTTGCTTCAGTGGAGTATCTGACATCTCCGCAACTATTTCCTTAATTGACGTACTTAAGTATGCACCCTCCGTCTCTGAATTGTAAATACCTGCCGTAATGTAGTGTAAAATTATTATTCCGGCATCAAGAAACAGCCATAATTTGCAGCTGTCAGTTCTGCTGCATATTAATTTCTCAAAAGTACTGTTGTTTAGGAGCTCTTAAACGGGAAGTGTCGCACTGTTTTGCCACCATAAACTGTTTATCACCTTGTATGTAAGTTGTGTGAATCCAGTATCAGTTCCCAACTTTTAATTGTTGAATTATCCTTCAGTGTTATTTATTAATATTCTGTCTTAAACCTGTAAAACTCTTTTCACAAGGGCTTTAGAACGTCTTAAACACAAGCGCCTGGATATACTTACTGCACATTTAAAGGGCCTTAGTGTCAGGTCTTAAAATACTATGTGGACTTTATTCAATGTCAGTTTATTGATGGTATGTTAACCTTCAAAACAGCAGCCTTCTGTTACAGAGGACAGGTCTGGGAAGGGGATGATGGAGAGGGAGGGACTATTAAAAATAGGTTAAGCTTGTCTCTGCACTATTTCTAACAGGCTCAGTTTGTTCCCTCTGGGGTCTCAGTGATTTGGAGTGTGACCCTGACCCTTCTACACAAAGACGGACACACACACACACACAAACACATACACACACACAGAGTCATACACACACGCTCACACACGCTGTTTCTCGCCCCGAAGATTGCTGTGCACGTCACTGGAACTAAATCACAGTGAATGTACTTGTCGGCTCCACTGGCCCTTAACAAGATCTGTGTAGCCGCTCTCATCGCACTGCAAAAGCGCCAGGCTGAACATGATTTAGTCTCACGGAAGCATTAAAGAAAGGAAGGACAAGTGTCACCTCTCTGATCATGATGTGACTTTGCTCTGTAGCCCCCCCCCTCACTCACACACATGTGATCAAGCAGCAAGCTCGAGGGAGAGTAAACCATTTGTTTGAAATACACACATTTAATTAAGGACCATTACCTACCTACCTATAGTCAAAAGGTGTGTTACTGCATGAGTGAATAACAAATGGAAACGCTATAGCGTATTAGCTTCAACTCACCAGCCACTAAATTATGTTTTCTCTGCTTCCCTCAGGCCGTAATAAAACACAAAGGTTTAGCTTTTTAGATCTCTGACATTTGTTTGACCCCTCAGACAGCTACCTCTATGCAATATTGTAAGAATAACATTTTAGGTATTAATCCAGCCATAGTTTCATCAGTTAAGTCAACAAGAGGGGCATTAAGGATGAAAAGTAGTGTACTTGTCAGAAGAACACAGACATGCACCATTACCAATCACATCTAAGTGAATCTTGGCAGGGAAAACTCGTACTGCCATCAGACTCAATTCACCGTAGGCAATGTATCAGCTTCATTTAATGTAAAAAAAGAACATTTTGAGAAAATGATCCTTGTTAAAGATGGTCGACTGCACTCGCAGCTGTAATATCTATAAGCGCCGGACATCTGTGTGTCGAAGTAACTTTCTCCTTGGCATATCCAGTGTAGGCAACAGGGGTGTATTATCAGACAATGGGCACCAGGGCACAGATATGCAAAAGGCCCCCCACTCCTTCTACATAGGAGCAAGAGACACACATTTTAAAGATCTTTGGTCTCTTTTTGTGTTATCGGTTTGCATCTCTTTGTAATCATGCTGCATGTTTTTGTCTCTCTTTGAGGTAATTTTGTGTCTTCTTTTGATTCTTTTGTGTCAAGGGCCCCTGTGCCTGTGCTCAGTAGGCCAGTCCAGTAATCCTTCCATGGTAGGTAGAGGTTATGACACTAGTCCAGGCAGTGGCGGTTCTAGCCTAAATGGCGCCCCCCATGCCCTTCTATATAGCGCCAGATCACAACAGAAGTCATTTAAGGTTTCCTACATTCCACATCAGTATCATTCCACATGTATGGACCTATCTAAGTACTACTCTGTGTGCACACAAAACAGTTATTATTATTTGGCTAGTTCATGAATTCATTATTAAACAAACTAAACAGCCTTATGTTATCGGTCGTATTTACACCATGGCATGTCATTTCTGTCTCTAACGTGCACAGCGGAGTTCTGCCCCAGTGCGCGCACTTACAGGTGGGCACACTAGTGTGCGGCCCGGCCCCATTTTCCTGACCAAACCCGACCCGACTCCGACACAGTTTGTTGCCTGACATAGTTATTGTTATGGACAGTGTGTAACACACCTGCTCGCACAGCAGCGCAGCACAGCACTGTACACAGTGGAGCAGAGCATGCGGTGTGTTCAGGAGCTGTCACGTAAATAACAAATTCCAGCACTCCTGCCGCTCCCCCACACGTCGTTACAAAGTGCCGCCCTGGGCAAACACCCATTCGGCCCATTTCAGGATCTGCTACTGAGTCCAGGGGTAGGCAACCTACAGCTCTGGAGCCACATGCGGCTTTTCACACTTCTTCAGTGGCTCCCTGTGGCTTTGACAAAGTCATCATACGTAAATAAATTTTATTTTTTTCGTTGTTTTTTTACATTTTAATTTTCATTCATCGTTGTTGTAGGTCTACAGAAATGATGTATCTATGCACCAAATTACATCAACCAAAATGTGCTTCAAACATCTACGGCCTGGCACCTTCTCCTCAAAATTTTGCTAAACTTCAAGAGTGGTAGCTAGTCTTAAATCTCCCAAGCTAGGCTAGCTATGACATCCAAATCCAAAACAAGTAAAAGTCTTGTAGGAGAAGAGAGAATTTAGTAGTGTGTGGACAGCTTAATTTGCTTTCACTGCCAATTCTGCAGAGTTAAAGTTCCAAATAATCATAAGTAGCCCACTGCAGAGGAGCCACCTCACAGTAAAACAAACCTATTAGTGTTTTTGATTTGCTAATTTAGACTTACCAGGCTGTGTTTCCTTTATTATATGGTTCAAATATATTCTGTGGCTCCAGACAGATTTCTTTTTACAACTTTTTTGGTTAAAAATGTCTCTTTTGATAGTAAAGGTTGCCGCCCCCCACACTAGACATACATCCTTTAAAACAACACAAGGCAGTAAAACAAGAGCCTTGTTTTTGTAGTTTTTAGACTGCTTGATGAGGTGCAAACTCAATAGCCTTATGAGACAGAGCTAACACCTTTTATTTTATTATTCTTTGGTGTCTTTAGAGGAACTAATGTGCTAAGATTGTAGTTATTTACACATTGTGTACTTTCCTGTTTGTCCTTCTAGGGAACAAACAGCAGTTCATTATCTAACACCAATGTTAAAAGTAGAAAATAACAGTTTCGGAGACGATTAATTTAAACTGTTTTGCTCTTTTTCTGGAGTAGGTCAGTTTTATTTTTCACACTCATGAGTGCATTGGGAGTTTAACGACTGTTAAAGTCACACTCAAACCAAACCATATTTAACTAAATGTCAGAACAAGGCTGACATTAAAATTAGCAGTTACTTAACACAATTTGGGTGTGAAGTACCAGACGTGGCTCATCTTTCTCCTGAATGGACAGAAAAAACATGTTTATTTTCATTTCTACAGGTTTTAACAGTTCGCATGTCCGTGTTTCCTCAGGTTAAAACATGTAACTTGTTCCCAGTTTTGTTTTGTGTGACTGAGATTTGTTGTGTTTGAATGCATGACAGGGAAAACAGCAACGGTGTGCCACATCTTACTTGAGGTGAAAAAAATCAGCTTTTGAAATGATGAAATTTGACCTTTGATACCATGTGTTTTTTTTTTTTATTATCTCAAACCGTACCTTATGTCACGGCATGCTTAATACCAATGATAAGCCCTTGGGAAGGTATTGAGGCCGTGACACACTGAGAACAAACATTTTATTTTTCATGGAAACCTGTCTCGCGGCTACACAAATGCAATATATAGGAAGGGCAGACTGATGTTTGCAGCAGTGCCTTTTCCTCTGAGAATTGGGGAATGTATTTACATGCATTCATTCATTTCCTGTAACCGCTTATCCTGTTAGGGGTCGTAGGGGGGGCTGGAGCCTATCCCAGCTGACACATTGGGTGAGAGGCGGGGTACACCATGGACAGGTCACCAGACTATCACAGGGCTGACACATAGAGACAGACATGCTCACATTCACACCTACAGGCAATTTAGAGTCACTAATTAACCTGCATGTCTTTGGATTGTGGGAGGAAGCTGGAGCACCCTGAGAAAGCCCACGCTGACACAAGGAGAAAATGCAAAGTCCGCACAGACGGGCTCCTCCCTGGGGTTCGATCCCCCCACCCAGGATTCAAACTGGGAGCTGTCTTGCTGTGAGGCGACAAATGCAATAGCACTATGTTGTCAATCATCACCTATGTACTTGAAACAATATTTTGGAAGCCCAGTTTTGACAAAAATGAAACATTATCAGCTTCAGCATTATCAGCCTGAGGGTTATTCAAATCAATCCAGAAGGCGGTTGACTCTTTGAGTCCCAAGCAGGGAGAGAACATCAGCGCTGGCAGTAGCGTGATGCACCACAAATAAACTAGCTGATGTTAAAAAAGAACAGCAGTAGATTTAGTTTCTGCTCCTCACCAGTCAGATCTCTCTCTAAAAAAATGATGATTATGACACACCGCATGACCAGAGCTGATAGTGGGGCCCCCAAGATCTATTCAGGGATTAGTCATATTGACGCACCTGCACCCAGACAGACTGAGGTCCCCGGTCTTAATTACAGGGGACTGAGTGTACCCTTAAACACCATTAATCTATACTACACAACTGTTTTCACTATTACATCCACCTCCTGTGGCTATTAATAGCACCGGTCTTTAGCTGCGTCAGGATTCTTCACCACAGCTGTCTGACAAATCATCAAGCGATCTTCCTCGTCTGCCTTGTTTTATAGTGACATATTAACCACATCAACTACAGCGCTGACATGCACATGTATGACTCTCGCATTGAAATTCATGGTGAACGTAAAAAGTGCAAACTCTGAATTATGTCCTTAATAGTCCTTCACAGACAACCCTTTGATTTACTGTGCGTATTAGTGCTGCTATAATGTTATCAGTGAGGTAGGAATATTTATTTCATCTATCAGCCCACAATGAGCGTCTGACGACTAAGAATTAGTACTGTAAATTAGTTACACGCCAGTAAATTACCTGCATACTGACCTTTTTAAGGGCTGGTGCACAAAAACCCCCAGATGAAGCTGAAACGCATCCTCCCACAGACAGCGGCAGAGAACATGGATCTCTGCATGTGGAGGATTTCCAGGATCAGATGTAATTGGCTTCAACTGAGGTAACAGCCTGCACGGTGGCTAACGCTGGTTTACAGAACACAACAGAATCCAGAGGTTGCTGAAATCCCCATCACTGTTCATCAAAAACAAGGCAATAAGCAGGACAGAAAGACGCTGGTTCACATGTTTGTCACGTCTCTCTCTCTCCCCAAATGCTAAACAGAAGATGGAAATTACATTTGTGAGTTGAACACTGAACATCATCAGTCATGATCAATAACAATCAATTCATGCAATAGAAGCGGGGCCTAAAAGGGAAAGCTTGACATTTTAAATTTAAATGTTATTCTCCGATACAGGGGATTTGTAACTCCGCGAAAAAAACTGTTTCGGCTCTTATGCTTCAGCTAGCTGCATGGCTGGAATTGTTAATATGTACCACACTGCTAGCATGCAAGTTAGCTTGTGGCTTGTTTAAATGAGAAATGCTCATGACAACAGATGAACTTAGGAATTACAGTAAAATATCTTGGTTTAAGGATGTATCTTTTACCAAAAACAAAACAATGGCTATGTTGAAGAGACACATACGTGAACCTGAAACCACCAACAATATCAAATAAGACAAATCATTCCATGTCAAGTTAATTGAATTCCAGCGGAAACACTTTTTAACTCTGACACCAACAACGTGGTAAAACATGGTGCAGTCAGATTCAAAGATTTGGGGTATTATAAGAACTTCCAACTGTTTTAATACAGGCTCCAAAAAACACAAGGAAAAAAAAAAGTTGTGTTGAATCAACACATAGTTGTGTTTTTGTGCCAGGGTGATCAAAATGGCAAAGGCACAGTTACAAATCAATTAAGACTGAGTGAAATTCCACCAACAGAAAAGACAGAGAACAGCTCAGTAGACTGAAAGGAAGAGACAGATGGGAAACAAACAGGCTCTCCGTCAGTGTTGCTCTGCAGAGTGTAACATGCTCTGTGTGTGTATGCTTCGGTATGTGTGTCCAGCACATGGGCACAATCCCTGCATCATAATGTAATCTGCTGCCAAATCTTCTACACCCACTGATAGTCTGCTGAATTTGTGGAGCAAACTGTGATTGTTGATAACAAATATGTGGACGACTAGTATATAGGTTTAGATTTGTGATTATCCCATCTATGTGCATGTCATTGTCATATACTGATTAAGGAAGTGCAAGTAAGGTCCTAAACAGGGTCTGGGAAACTGACTATGCTAGTTGGGTTCAGGTTGTTGTCATTCACTGTTGGTACCTATACTTACAAAAAGTAATAGTGCCATGCCATTGTTCCAGTGGCCCCAAATTCTGAACCCTCATTAGCCTGAAAAAATTTCCCATTGGATCGAAAGCCAATTTCTCCGTCAGCCTGTTATCCCCAAAACATGCCCATTGCTCCAAAGGCCCATTTCTCCAAAAATACACACTCCCTACAGCTACTTTTATTTTCAGCGGCATTTTAGCCACTGATATCAGCTGTTTTTACCAAGTATTTGCAGCATTTCTCAGCGGTGTTTGAGCCACCATTCCCTGGTCTTTTTACCAACCCCTCATGGGATTTCCCATCAAAATCTGAGTCACCACTCTCGGGAGTTTTGACCGATCCTTGGTGCCTTTTTCCACCAGGAAATGCTGCAAAGGGTTGGTAAAAATGCTGTAAGTCTCAATTTTGTGACGTCATAAAGTATAAAGTCTAGAGCTGCTCCACAGCTACTAAATTGGAGCCTGATTTTGTGGATCCATAGATGTTTTCTTTTTAACACCCAAATGAGCTTTATTCTGTTGTAGTGTTCTCCGTTCTACCCATTTACTCAAAGCATTCCCCTGGGTGCTCTAAGGGTCATCTTTAACATCTTTTCCAATTCACTGTTTTTCGAACGGCTACAGACTTTATACCCTACAGCATCAAAATTTAAGTTTTAGCATTCTAATTTTTGGATTTGGGAGAGAGCTGTTCATGTTTAAATGCATTTTTGGATTGCCCTTGACCATAAGAATAGCATGTTCCCATTTAACCATTACCAAGTAGTTCTTGTGCATTGTTGATAAATGTAACATAGCTGTGTTTTACAGAAAGGTACAATGCAAACATTTTGTCTGGAGATTGGGTTGTCTAATTTAAGGGAGTTAGTATTTTCTGAGAAACGGGACTTTGGAGCAATAACTTCTTCTTCATACTTCTTCTTTAACACTTCTTGTCTAAATTTGAGTACTTATGTCATTTCTGGTACATTGACAGCAAGTCTACAGGAGTCAAATTCTTTGTATGTACACACGTACTTGCCGAATAAAGCTGATTCTGATTCTGATAGATGTCTGTTTTGGGGATAACAGGCTGTCGAAGATATGGGCTTTGGGTCCAATGGAACATTTTTTGGACTAACTTTGGAATTTTGAGCTGTTGGAAGAATGAGCAGTCTCCAAAGTAATGTGCTATAATTAGTATCTCACCCGCGTAATGGCTGCAAGATGTTCATCATAGGACGGGAGGGAAGGGTGAAGAAAGGTGACGTAGTATAAAAATAGACGAAGTCTGCATAGGGAGTAAAGTCAGGATGGTGAACGGGTCGGACGAACACTGGACTTTGACCCAGGAGACTGGGGTTTGTGTCCTGCAAGTGAAATCAAAACTCAATATTGAGTTATATTGAATTATGAAAGTATATAATGTCACATTGCCACGTTACCAATAGTGTGCACAACCATGATTCTTCTCCTAAACCTAAACTTACCAGTAGGGCTAGGCTTGTGCCGGTTTGAAAATTTTCCAACCGGTTTGATTTAAAGCCAAATATCTAACCGAACCGATATATTGAATTATATACCTAATTTTACCACTGGGGGTCGCATTCGAGCTATTTTTCCCAATAAAAGCCCATTATAGGTGTAATGCGCTTCCAATCCACTAGGTGGCGGTAATGCTGCATTAACTGCCAATACACACAAGGTTACACAAGAAGAAGAAGACGCAGAAGGACACCAAGGAACCTTCCTCCGACTCTCTCTCAGTGGAGACACGGCGGTTGAGAGGACCGAGTTGGTTCTTCTTTAATGTATGTTCCATGTAAACATCAGATCCCACATATGATCACTAACAACACATAACTTATAAATAGGATACAGGGATGCATGTAAATTTATTCTGTGCAACACTTAGAATATGGTCTGAAACCTTCAGGCCTTTCACTAATATTTTCACACCTAACTCGGTGAACTAAGGGTTAATTTTGACGAGACCGGAGTTGGTCTTTACAGGTGTTATGTTCATGTCTGCTCCTCCGTTGATATGTGTTTCCTGTATTAGACAGTGATTGGCTTTTATATCAGTGACGCATGTTTGAATCTCAGATTATAAGGAAGTGCACAGACATCGCCCCTTTCTGTAGAGGAGTGTGAAAACACCTCTTTGGTGTCAAGTTTTGCACAGGTACAAGCCAGTACAGTAAAGGTCAGACATTTTAGAGGACATAAACATAATAAGAAAAAAAACCCTTTTTGAGTTAAGTCAGACTTTAAAGTAATGTATGGTGTGATGATAACCGAGAAATTACAGGTAACAAAAGGCAGACTGACTTTTCACGCTTCCTGTCACCATATGTAAATTTTCATTCGTGGATAGATTGGAACTTTTACTTCTCCTGGTGCACAGAATAAATCAAAATGGACAAATAAAAATGGCACAAGGCACAATGCCATAAAAAGGCTCATTGTTCACGCTTGCATTCACGACATGATTTGTTTCTTCTGAATGCAATATTTACTTGCTTAAATGCGAAGCAAACCGTTTCAAGCAATTGTGAGTGTTACGGAAAGAACAGAGAGGAAATGGGAGGCAAATGGTTTGGCATGCATTTCCTGAGCTTAACAAGCTTCCTTGAAACAACCTTCATGCAAAAGTTATGCTCTCTCAATGTCAGTTATGGATGGCTGGTTGCTGACTTCCATGAAACACATTTGTATATTTGATCCGGGATATATTGTCATGTTCGTGGCTGACAGTATTTATAGCTGGCATTCTCTGCTGTCAGGGAAAGGTTGCTGAGATAGACAATGCGTTGGAGGTTTCAGACAAGCCTTACGTAGTTAAAGAGTCAAGATATTGACCCCTATTACAAAGCTCTAGTGAAGTACTGTATGTACACACACACACACACACACACACACACACACACACACACACACTAACAGCCACAGTCTGTGGTATAGCTGCTCCTTAATCCAAATTTAGGTGTTCTATTTAGTCTTTGCTGAGGCTTGTCTATCGACGGACACTCTAAGTTTATCCTTAATCGTAAATTTTCTAAGCAAGTATCCAAGTTCTCATTAAACCGTTTTAACTGTCTCCTCAATACGACATCCTCACAACCTCTTTCCAATAATGGCTGTTCTGGGATGTACATTACAGCTACAGTCTGCCTATCTGTTGTGTAAGGGCTCTCTGAGGTATTGAAATGTGTGTCTGAGCCTTGTCCAGGGGCCGCTGATGAAAATGCATGAGGGTGGTTTTGCCCTTCACTTATCAAACTTAGTACATTAGACTGTGTGCTGAATCACAGGGGTGCTAACTCAAGTGTTTATCAACTTTGGATTTAGTGCACCCACAGGAAGACATAGTTTGACTTTGTCCGACACTGAAATCACCTACTCTGGTTAAGAGAGTGCCATGACAACTTTCATTTGGTTAGCAAGGCTCTACTGTCATGCAGACCCTTTGAAGCCAGCAACTGCAGCACCTAGGTTTTGGTATATTGATTTTGCATCAATAAATGTTCGCTCTCAGTAGCCATTGTTTAATCTGCAGAACTGTGGAAGAACTGAGGTAAAAATATGTTTTATTTATATGTCAGCAGCTGTTAAGAATTTCCCCCTCTTTTCTCCTAATGCAGCTATAGGTCTTTAAGAGGGACAACTTCATTCTAATACATCATACCATCACGATAATGATCTCCAATTAGCTTGAATCCATTCAGGGAATTAAATGGTGAAAGGGGACAAAGATCAGCCTGTCCTTACGAGCGTGTGGCTGTCAAACCACAGTGCTAAGCACTCTGATGTCTTTGAAGTGAGTTCAAAAGGCAAGGACTGTGATTCAAAACTCTTTCCAGTCGACTCCTAATGACTCCTAAAATGACGGTGCCCCCTCTTCTGTGAGTTTGACCTTTGGAGGCAAAAATGGCTTTTCATTTTGTATGTCCAATAATGACAGCAGTCGGGACAAGTCGTTTTTCTCATGTAATCAAAAGGTTCTTACAAATTTTAGAGTCTTGAATCTCATCTTTTTTGTTGATTTGCTCGATGACAAAGGCCCACAAAAGGCTGAACTTTCTGAAAGTAAATATTTTATAATTGAAGCACTCAATAATTAAATTAAAACCCCATTCAATCAAAACTCTTTCAGGTTTATAATTATGAAAGTCTTATTAATTGTAAGATAATGATGTAAAGCTAATCTTTTGTTGCATCAACTTATGTGGACAAACTGGGAATAGAAACACTTCAGTTTCCGATGAGATAAACCTAGTGTTTAGCGTAGCAATGTACTGTACTGGAGCTGAATAGGTTGTTATTCATGCAGTCTCTCTGGGAAATAGAAACAGAAGCACAAGAAAACAAAGTGATGGAGAGCTTTACAGAAATGTCAGTTGACTGGAATTAATTTCCCCAGCTGCAAGGATTCAAAGAGCAGGCTTACAAACACACTGATTATCATCAACAATTTAAATAGACATATTTAAACACAACAATGATAAAGATAAGTGGCTAATACTTTAGGGCTGATATGGCTTTAAAGATAGAAAACAAGTCAGCCATTTATGATCATTGGGATATCCTATCGTTGTGATCTGTTTGCTGACACAAATGTAAACTAACAGGGCAAGACTGCTATTTAAAGTGGCTATAATAAATATTTTTATGATAACAATGGATTGAATGATGAGGTATAATTTGAAAAAGGTAGTCAGTAGTAAGCCAGTAATATTTACCTCATAAAACCCACTGTATGCTACCTGCCCTGCGCCAAACAGTGCTGTGAACAGTGAACACAAGGGAGATTTGGCAGCTAAGAGCAAAGTATTACCCTCAGGAGTTGGAGGAGACCAAAAAAGAGCTAAAAGGAGAGTGAACATTGGATTTACATTTCTGAGGTGCATATGGCCTGAAAATAATATAGCGATATTTTCAGACAGTATCATGATACGCAATATATGTCTCAATATATTCTGAAATCTTCTCTAAACTACTGAAATTGTCACAGTTTTGTATTTCTGGTCACCTGTTCATTTTTGCATGCTCAGTCATCGAGCACTCATTTAGTAATTTTCCATTAGCCCTTGTTTCTGGTTCCTCCGCATTACTCATGCCCACCTCATCAAGGCAACTCCTCACCTGTTCCTGATTACTCACAGCCAATATATATATTTAAATATACCGCAGCCTCACAGACACTCTTTACCGGATTGTTCTTTGCCCCTAATGCAAGACTCTCCAGTGCTTTTTTCCGGACTGATATCCTGTTGCTGAACCTGCCTGCCTCTGACCTACCTCTTTTGTCTGATTCCTGGTAAATGCCCCAGCCTTCTTTGCCCGACATTGAAATCTACTTTGACGTCATTGGTCCTGTTTGTGTGTGGCCACTTTGCATTACCATTCAATGAGGACACTACAATGTGAGTGTTTCCTTTTTGCTTACCTTTGTGTTGATGTGGTCCAGAGATTTTCACCTTGACGCCACACTCGCCGTTGTGTGTGCATCCTGTGAGTGCTCTCCCGCTGGCCTCTTGATCCTCTGCCTCGCTTTGACCTACCTTCTTCCTGCCCCCTACTTGTTCATCTACTTGGACTGTGTGCTTACCCGGTTCCGGATTTTTGGCCGCCATGACTACATCTCCTGGCTGCTCCCACACGGTGCCGTTGCCTGCTATTGAAGTGAAATGTAATTGTCCAGGTTAATGTTGCCGCCCACTCACCTGCTTCCCGGCCCGGTTCAGCCTGTTGGATCAGCCAGGCTGCCAGGGACTTTGTGAGAGACTTAACTGGAATGTTAAACTGTTCGGTGTGCTGTTTACATGTCCTGCCCTGTATCTGCTGAGTTGTGACATTAATGTCATTACCAACTGTTCCTGGCTTCCTGTGTGCTGCAAATGGGTCTTAATACAACCCATTACAAAGATACTAAACTGGTTGATCAAGTACTATTACAATATACTGCTATAATAAAGTTAAATATATTGTTATAATAAAATAATCAAAGCAGAAGCACCGGTACTTTTATCCTGAAGCAACCGGCTCGTCTCCAGCCCCTGTGACCGTGAAGCTTCTGGTCAACAGTTAGATGTTAGCAGAAAGATCACCTTTAAATGTAAGGATTTGTTCACTGTCACTCTCAGTTCATATGTTTTAAGTTGCATTGGTGCTCCATGGTTGCAAAATACAACTAAATGTTTGCAGTCAGATCCCTGCAGATACAAGAACACACGCCTTGTCTGCTTACATGCTATTGCCCAAGAGAGAATGGTCTGGATGGGCAGGGAATTGGATGCGACATATGATTTTTGTACTCTTATCTTTCTTTTTGTGTCTGTAAGATGGAGCATGGATAGGAGAGAGCAAAAGAAATGAAATGCCAAAGTGAGTCTCATACCGGTCGGTAGAAAATGACTTGACAATACACAGTGTTCGCGATATAGTAATTTTATACATGCTACGTGGAACAAGCTAAGATACATCGAGTATAATCCATATATCGCCCACCCTTAGTGAAACACGACTCAAATGAGTGCTCTGATAAGATCAGAATTTATGTCTGTTGCCTTTGTGGAGGGTGTTTGTCAGATTTCATATTCCATCTTAATTTTAATTTTTAATTTTAATTTATATTAATTCCTATTCTATTACTATCTTTGTTCCATTTTCTTTCAATATTGAGAGTCTAGCATAATGCTCAAGCATTTAAATTCACTGTTTATCCTGCATCTGCTGTGCACAAGACAAACAAACAACCAACTTCACACACACACACACACACACACACACACACACACACAGTGTTACTATGGAGCTGAAAACATGATCCTCATGATTAAATAACTGTATTTGTGGTACACTACGCCCTACTTGCCTTACTTACAAATCCCCATTAAAACAATTCATCGCTGTTATTACTTTTTAAGGAAGGATATTAACTAATAACAACTTTCCCTGTGTACCCCCTCCCCACTCACACATAAAGGCATCCCTCCAGCGTGACTGAATGAAAAGAAGCTATAAAAATGCATTAATCTAATCAGTGTTGTGCTGTATATAACAAGAATAGATGAGAAGGGACAAAGGGATCGCTAAAGACTGGGAAAACCCATCCAAAACATCACAACCACTTAATGAAGTCCTTGGCTGCTAAACAATTAATATGAGCCTACACTTTATTAAATATGCAATAAAGACTATTATGGCTAAGTGTGGAAATAACAGCCATTCTAGCAAGCATTAAAATGTCTAGCTCCATTTGAGGCTCATTTATGGAACCTCTCCCATTAAGGATACATTAATACTGCAGGCACAGTTGAAGGGCATTGGAAAGTACTCTTCTAAATATTAAAGATGGCTGTCACTGGAAAAATATGTTGTCAGCAGGCTGAAGAATTAGGGCTATGTAAATTTCATCACATCCCCTCACTTAATGACAAAGCAGAGATCAAAATGTCACGAAGGACAAAAAAAGCTCTCCATATCTGATTTAAACAAAGTCAGACACAAGATGATTATTTAATGACCTCCTGCGTACACTCACACATACACACAGAGGACTAACCTCACATGCTTTAGATGTATTCGGCTTTTAACATCAAGGTAGGAGGTTGTATGTGTAACCAAACCTGACATGCTTGTTCATTTTGCTTGATATCTTTCAGTTTTAGAAAATAGTCGGTAGTAACCTACAATACAGCACACAAAAATGTGAATCATTACACTAGTTACTGAGTAGCCCCTCATGACTTCATGATTATCTGACCATTTCTTACTCTTTTTCTTCCCCTGAGCAAAAGTAAAGCATCATCATACAAAACTGTTGAGTAAATTATGAGTTTTACTGAGGAATTCACAATTACTACAAATCAGAGATGGCAGTATTCTTATATCCAGAGCACATTCATGTGCACATCTAACCTGTTCTCATCCCCAGCTCATCAAATACGATGAGTTATCCCTGTTTCCACCAAACACTTTAGGTATAGTACCTTTGGAACCAACATAACCCTTCAGACATGGTACCTAGACCCTAGTGTTTACCCCACAAACAGTGCTCTTAAATGTGGGCGGGGTTGTTGTCACTCACTGCTCCATCCAGCACTCACTGTATTTGCTTCTTTATCAGTCTGCATCTTGTTTATCGTCCACAGAACAGGGTTGTACGCCAACATTTACAGAACAAAATAGAACAGGCTGCAGTGAGAGTCTCTCCCAGTGGGATATGTAAAAATATAAGGTTTGTGCATTTAGTCCTTCTCAGGCAAGCTCAGGGGTTTAGTGTTGCCAGAGCCCACAGGAACAACGCTCTGTAACGCTAATTTTTCCTCTGAGTGAGGATTGTGATATATGCAGTTCACATAATCTGGTCGAAATTAATATATATTTTCAATAATTTTTACATTCACTCATTAAAAGTGTGTGTCATCCAAGAGAGACAATAAAAACTAAAGTAATGGTCAAAGTTGTTACACTGAAATTTCATGTCGTCAACTCATGCATTGAGTTACATAACAAGTAAACATTCCACCTTAAAAATCACCGGCAGTTGGCCCAGTGAATTAAGTTATTTTTTCTCTGACTCCAGCTGCTGTGAGAGGCAGCAAAACATCCTTTCATTTTATAGTTACAGTCTACTAATAAAGCTCTCGATGGTATGAACAGTGGTTAAATAAGCCTCAAAACCAGCCACAACTCAGCTCTGAGCAGAGTGACTGTCCACTATTGACTGATCACCAGACTGCAGTGTTCACAGCTCCACCTTTTAGTACCAGATCTGTGTCCTAGGTACCCCAACAGAGGGGTGACCAAAAATGGGGACGGTACAGAACGGTTCAAATGGTACCATCCACAACTTTCATAGTGGAAACAGAAATAAAGCGTACCAAACCATACTGTACTGCTTTGTGGAAACGGGGCTTTTGTCACATCCCTCGGCATGTGATATTGACATCAAAGGCACTCTTTAGTATCTTTGTGAGACTCACCGGGCCCATCTGCGGCAGTACTTAAAGCTGAAAGCAACTGACGTAGTGTAAAGAGCAAGAAGGTCCAAGTAGGGTTTGAAGGAGGGATAACAAGACTTTTACCCGGGAGACCACAGTTTGTGTCTCGTGTGAAGGCAAAAGTCAATGTTGTTATAATGCAATGTTACATAGCTTGTGTACCTACATCCCATGAGAAACCAGAAGTGTCTTATTGTAATGTTACGTAATTTACATGCGGTCGTCACACACTGACATCACTCACGTTGTGTATTTAAATCAAGTTATCCTGGGTATGAGAATGGGTTGTCAAATCCACACGTCATCTGCTATACAGCTGAGATGCTAAGCTGATTTATGATGGTATATATTATATTACTTATTCATGCTTGGTGTGAGAACAATCACTGAGGCTTATTCTCTATCAGTGATACCATGGGGAGCTGTATGTCCTTCCATCAGTCCTGTCACCTTGATTTCACCTAAATCATCTCTTAAGTGGCATCAGTCTTTACACTGTAGTAATGGAGCTGGCTCACAACTGCAAATTAATCTCAACAAAACAGGAGAGATATTTGGCCTCAGCGCCATGTCTTTACACCAACAGCCTGCCCCATACAGTCACTGATGCTGTTATATTCAAGCAAGTGATAACAAGCACAGCGCTGGTTAAAGACTTGCCACGTGGGAGTGTAAAGCATGAATAATGCAGCATCGTTATCATTAGGTTATGGTCTGGTCAGACTCAAAAAAAGATCAAAAGTAAAAAAAAAAAAATGTTTGCAGTCCTCTTCCAAACCAAAGAAACATGTTTCCATTTAAGTATGTGAGTGTTTCTATACTAAACCAACGAAAGTAACAACTTTGTTCACACACCCACACTGCCTCCTGCTTTAATGCTGAACATAAATATACTGTGGGTTGTTTTAAGAAGTTTCACAAACACCGTATTCTGTTTTTTTTCAAGAGGACAGTCTAAGTAAGTGATGAGTGGCATTAAAACACCATCAAAATGATTTTACACATTTTGCATATCTTTAGAACGACAGCATGATGAGAACACTGGATGTGAAGTGTGATATGTGTTGATAGACAGAAAGCATTAACGTCTATGTGATATATGGTGATAAACTCGTAATAAAGCATATTTTTGACAGGTAAATGTTACTATCTAATGTCAGTATAATATTGTGAATGCAAGAAATGCTCGCTGCTCTCATGCTACGTGTTATATAATCAAGTAATGGCCATGCCTACATTTTCCTCTGCATATACTAATACTTTATGAATAAAATTAAGACTGTTGATTTTTGGGCGTTCTATAAATTAAAAAGTTAAGTTTCAATTTAGGTTTTGCTGTGGATGTAGACATCAAAAGGCTGTGGGCATCAAAAGTTTTTTTTAATTTGTGGGTGCCAACACTTTTCAAGTTCACCAATGCTCTTTTCCTTTGGTCTGACATTATCGTTAGAATGTATCACGGACAGTAATCATCATTATCAGAACTTCATGTTCACCGCGGCCCTACTGGTGGAAATATATCACAGGGACTGCCATAAGTAATGACTGCAAAGTGTAATTGAATTTGATCATATTCATCTTCATCACATTAGACTTCACCCAGAGAAAAGAGGAAATGTGGAGCCCATATTTCAACGTCCAACTAAAATTTCTCAAAAAGAGGGAGTGCGGTTTCACCTTGCTGACATTTGGCACGTTTAGATGGACTTAAGGCCGTCCATGGAAATCCCCGGCCTGGAATTAAAAGGCCATCACACTTGGAACTATTTAATTTTGTACCTGAAAATCAGCAGATTAAAGTCCTAATGGAACACTGATGTGATTTCACTGGTTATAAAAAAGGTCAAAACACTCAAAGCATTAGCTATGGTTTGTTGGGGTGTCTTCTTAGATTAGTCCATACGAGTTTAAGGTTAATCACTTCAACAGTGTATGAAATGCAGCCACGGTGTCTTGCATTTCAATCCATGGTTTGACTTTCTGTGGCTTGCCCTTATCTCTGGGCTATCCACCTCTCACTTTGTAAGGAAAAGGAAAGGTAAGGTAGATTAAGCAATGCCTTAGATACAGTCTTAAAAACCATTTGTTTATGGCTTATTATGGAACATCAATTCAGGTCAAGTCAGCTTTATTTATACAGCACATTTCATACACAATAAAATGCAACACAATGTGATTTACATAGAAATGACATATAATAATAAAACAAGTGAAAGAAACAGTGCAGCATCTACACACACACATACACACACACACATTAGGAAGTTGGCCATAGACTGTTTTGAAGAGAAATGTTTTTAAAGTGTTCAGTGAGCGCCTCTCTCAGGGTGTTCCATCTACTTGGGGCATAAATACAGCAGGCAGCCTCTCCTGCTTTAGAGCTAGTATGAGGAATTGAATAAAAGACCTCGGCCTGTGGCCTGAGGGTTCTTGCTGGCTTGTATCTAATTAGCATTTTCCTTTTTTGTAATTTTCTAAGGTGCAGGGCCATTTAGAGCCTTGTATACAAAATCATTTCTTGTTTTGAGGAGGAGCCAATGCAGGGATTGAAAAACAAGAGTAATGTGCTCATACCTTTTAGTTCTGTAAGAACAGGTGCAGCTGCCTTTTGAATTAACTGTAGTCAATACTGTGGCGCACAGCTGATTTTAGAAGGTGCAGGTGAATAGACTATTACAGTAGTCTAGACTGCTTGTAAAAAATACATGAATTAATATCTCTGAGTCTGATTTTGAGAGAAAGCCCCTTAGCTTTGAAATGTTTTTAAATGGTAGAAGGCTGATCCTGTGCGAGGATAATATGGCTCTTGAAATTTAGATCATTGTCTGTGATTACAGCCAGATTTCGAGCTTCACTTTGATCTCTAGAGACAGAGATCTGAGATGATCTGCAATTTTCTTTCTCTGAGTCTTTGCACCAGAAATTAGTATTTCTGTTTTGTCTTTTTTTCAGTTGCAAAAAGTTCTCTGGCATCCATACATGAATGTCATCAATATACCAAATATGGGAATGTATGGGATCTGGGTCATCAGGAGAAAGGGCAATCTGGTCTCACTCTGAAGTCATCAAAATCCAGCGCTTGGGCAGCGACTTGCAGCGTCAGACACCGAAGATAAAAGCTGTCTTTTAATGTCGGCATTATATGCGGCTGGTCGCCTCTATAGTTTAATGGCCCCCGGTGGCATCAGAAGGAAACACGGCAGGACAAGAACGAAAGTCAAGGCAGCGAAAGGGGTCCAACAAACACAGACTTTCACCCAGGAGAGTGGTGTTCGCATCCCGTTAGATTATATAGCCAAACTCTTTTCTTTTTTCCTAAACCTAACCATGTGCTTTTGTTGTTTAAATTTGCGGTGTTGTACAGCTGTAGTGCATTTCATTTGACAGACACTGTATGTGAATGTTACATTTCCTGTGAGAACAGAAGTGTATTTTGAAAGAAGACAATGCATGTAACAGGCAGAACTTGACATGGTGTGTCAGAATGTCAGCAACCAACGCACCAAATGTCGATGTGTGACAAGGTTGGAGTGAGAATGTGTTGGAAGTGGATATGTAGCTACAGTTGTGAATCATCTGCATAATTATGGTAAGTTATTTTGTGTTTCTGGATAACATGCACAAGAGGTAGCATGTAGAGATTAAATAGTTGTGGACCGAGAATGGAACCTTGGGGCACTCCATACGTTATACCTTCTATGTCCAAGGAAAAGTCTCCAATAGACAAGGAGAGCTGCCTGTCCTTTAGGTATTTTTTAAACCAGTTCAGAACTGGGCTGGATAGGCAGACCATTTTTCGAACCTCTCTAGTCTAGTCTGTATTTATGTGCAGATTGTTCACAACTTTGATGAGTGCTGTCTCTGTGCTATTGTGAGATTGAAAACTTGACTGATAAATGTCTAGAAGGTAGTTTGATGTTAGTTATTGAACTGAGAATAAACAGGATTTTACTGAGGATTTGTAAGATGGAGACAGGCCTATAGTTAGCAATAACTTGCATCAAGGTTGCTCTTCTTCAGAAGTGGTTTACCGACAGCTGTTTGTTGTGCTGCAGGAAATATAATTGACTGAAGAGAGCTGTTACAAATTTCTAATACCTCAGGTGCTAAGCTACTAAAAACATTTTTAAAAAAAAAAATGTGATAGAGAGAGGATCCAAGCAGCAAGTGGAGGACCTGAGCTGCCCAACAATATTGTTTAATTTTTTAAGGTCTATAAGTTCAAAGTGAGACATGGCACAAGCAGTATTCCTGGAGAACTACACTTCAGGCTCATTTGTGGATCTTGAGGCACTAAGTGATGTCAATATTTTTGTTATTAAAGAATGTGGTTAATCGTTCACAGCCAGCAAAGACTTTTGTTGTTGTTGTTGTTGTTGTTGTCATTTGTTTTTTGTCTTGTTGGTTTTTTAAACAGAAAAGTAGAGGAAATCTATAGTCTATTGGATAATGTTTTAAGAATTTGACATTTTGATCTCTTGACTATATTGGCGAAGATTCTCAGTCACTTAGGTCATGTAATCTTAAAGGAGCTATATGTAAGAAATCAAAAGCAAATAGTCGTAAAATCATCCTAATATGTCACAGAGACTAAGGAATAATGTTCATATAACATACTGATCTCACCGACAACAATAGTACAGCCAGAATATTCGCGTTTAAAAAACATCTTTACAGTCCGCAAATCATGTTTATGTTTTAAATTTGTGTTTTGGCCTGTTGCGCCACCCACCGCCGTCTACCAGTCACGCAGTCAGTAGAGTCTCAGCATCAGTTACAGTTATGACTGAGCTATAGCAGCATGGTAAGTAGCATTAGCAGTGTCCTGGTACATAACATTAGCAGTCTCCTCCGCTGTATCCCGGCAGCAGCGTTAGCAGCAGAGAAGCCGGACTTGCTCGAATGGTCCGCTGGAAAACCGAAGATCAAGGATGCGGCGACACAGCCCTGCCACGGCAGCCGTCCGTGGGCAAACAAATCAGTCTCCAGCGTGCCGCTGTCCAGCAACCTCGATTTGTAGGGGAGGGGGGGCGGACACAACTCGCGGCAGTATTTTGAATTTGAGTGCAGTAACCGCTTTGGCCACATTCTTACATACAGCTCCTTTAAGTGCTGTATCATAGGCAACTGGACTTACTCAAGCAACTCCAGTTACCTATGATATATCACTTAGGACTCTTGACTAAAGTTTGTCAACAAAGCATGTCTCACTTTGTGACTCAGTTCATCATTTTAGCTTTGAATAAAGTCTCATACAGAATTTGTACACCACAGTTTAATGCATTTGATTTTAATCTAGGATGGCATCCCATATAAACACCCAGGTTTGATTTGATATGATACAGGGATACACACAAAGCATGCACATGCACTAACTCAGAGTCAGCCTTAAAATGCAAAACATTAGATTGTACAGTTTATAAAAGCCCCATCTAATTTGCACATCCACAACACATCCTTCCAATGCAGGTGTTTGAAATGGCAGCAACAACAAAGAAAATCATACACCTTTAATAGACAGACTGTGCTAATCTGTAGCATATGCTGTGCGCGTAAACCACATGTTAACAAGTATTATGGATGTTACCAAACAATGTTACGGTGAAAGAAAATAATTAAATATGCTTGATCTGGAATCTGTTTTAAAGTGTGCTAAAACCTGATTTCTGAGTCACAGTGGGAGAAGGAAGGGAAGCACGAATGAAACCCTGAGGGCCTGAAAATATCCCTGGTCAAGGAAGAACAAAGAAATTGGGTTAAACACTTAACGGCTGTAAGGGTATGTAAATTTGAGGTAACGAGTGGGAGATGGAGTGGATTATCAACTTAGTATGCCCCTCTCAGATCATAAAACATATCATGAGAGATTTGCAATGTTAGTTCAGATTCCATCATTTCTGTATGAGCCAAAACAGATCATTCTGTGTTAATAACTGAAGACTCTTCTTAAGATCATCAAACTCAATGTTTGAGCCACAACCAGCAAAATAAACAAGTGCAGTTTCCTCTTGCATTCCCTGCATCTTTTGCATCCACTAAAGTCTAGCTTTTCTCTAACACCATGAGATTCGGAAAGAACATGAGTTTTGCATTGATCACTCTCTGCACAGCTTTGTCATTACAGTGAGGCAGCAGCGAGTAACATACCATTTTCATTACACACCCGAGTCAGTGTCAGAAAGCTTGAGGGTGGTCTCCGCAGGACTGATAAATCAGCCCTCAGGAACCATCTTAAATTGAAGGGTAAGGGGGTTCTCCTCTTTCTTTGTCTGCTGTATATCGACCATGCACATGCAGAGCTTTTCCAGGGGGCTTCGGGAGTTTGAACTTTGGCTGCCCCTTTTGACCAAATCAAAGCAAGCCTCTGTGATGTTGATCAGCTTAGAAAAAAACACACAATTTTCCTCAGTGTCTAAATTGAATCTCTTGAATTCTGATAAGATGCCTCTGTAGTCAATGTCAGTTTATTTCAGGGAGTGATGGTGCATGCATTCAACGGCAAAACTACCGCTGCCACGGTTTGTGTGGTCAAGGCTTTTCACCCCAGTGGACTGACTTCTGTGAGGTCAAATTGACTCTATCAAATGTATGTTAATGTAACAAGAACTTATTCCAGTACTAGCTGCTTAATTCAAATAAGATGGTAAAATACGCATGAGCACCACACTTCTACTTTACAGCATGCAGCCGTTCACCAGCTGTCCTCCTGCAACCCTCGAAAACTAAATGTAACCAAATGAGTGCGCCATCTACATGTCACGCTTAAGCCTGTGGATTTTAAGTGTCATGCAGCGCCACAGGACAAACAAACAACACAATGTGCACCATGTTACATGTTGACAGAGAATATGAAAATACAAAGAATGGAATTCAGTTACACTGGCACTTCAGTGTGCTTGGTTAGCAGTCAGACATTAAGAACATCATTGCCATGTTTTGAATGCTTAAATCATGTTTCCACATATAACAATAACTACATGTAAAAGGAACCTTTGTGTGAAAAATGAATTAATAAATAAATGTGTCATACAGAGCTTTCTCCATCAGACTGTCGAAGGAGTGCTCAGTCCAGTTGGTTTTTCAGACAAGTATGAATCAACCACACTCATAACCCCTGGCTGTACTGCGGCAAGGCAATGTTTATCAGACAGTCTGGTATGTGTGCGCATGTGTGTGCATGCACTTGTAGGCAGAGCACAGAGACAGATGTATAGAGTGGTGTAGTGGTAATTGACTACATCACTGGATATATCTATCTATCTATATCTATATATCTATATCTATATCTATCTATATATATATATATATATATATATATAAAGATACACTACGCAGGATTTCCCTAAAAAACTATATACAGTCATAGAGAAGTAAACCCTCTGAGTCACCAATTGACCTATGGCTAAGTCCCACCTTCAAACACGATGAGCCAATCACAGTGTATATAGCCATTCCCATACACTTGGACATTCACTGCCTGGACGTCCATTGAAATGCATTACAGAAAGTCAGTTTCGTTAGGTTTTATGAGCTCTTTCGGAGATTTGAAGTTTAAAAATGGTCAAACGGTGTGCATAGGGTACATGCAGCTCCGACACAAGGTATCCTGAGAGGCTGGGCGACGAGGTGTATTTTTTACCCTTTCCTAAACCACATCTCAACAGAGGAAAATGTCTCCTTTGGATAAAGTTGTGCGGTAACATTAACGTTAGACCACAACATCAACTCAACATGAATAAGACTAACAATGATGTCTACATCTGTTCTAAGGTAAGTCAACATCGTGTTTGAGGCAACATATTGTCACTTTGCTTGAAAGAAATATAAAGTTATCTTTAACATCTCTAGCTAACGTTAGCTAAAGTTAGCCTAACGTTAGCTCCTAGCTGTGTTGTTCATCATGTCACCTTGTTTGCTGGGAGTTCATTAGCCTGTTTTGTTCTAGTTTTGTACTTTGGTGATTGTACATCATTGTTAGCTGTTGTCTAAAGGGCTCTAGTTAAGCTAACGTTAACTTCTAAAGCTTAGCTTCATTAACTTATCTGTAATCGCAGAGATAACAAAGGTTGACAAACGTTACGCTGAATGATTCAGTGTAAATACTGTAGCACCAAACTAACGGAGAGACACTCTTGGTAAAGATGGTAAAAAGGCTGTTATACTTTTCTCATATTCTGAGCCAAAAGCCTTAACCTCACTGGCACTTTAACTTGTTGTTTTTGATGGCGACGGCAACGAGATGCGGTTCACAAGCGTACACTGTGACCTGTAAATTTTGGCTTGTAATTTAAGCTTTTCATCGACCTTGTCAACAATAAAATGATGAATATATCCCTCCAATGTGTAGTTTAGGCCCTTTTGGTTACTTCTCAATGACATCTGATCGGTACGTCCCCAAAAATCATCAATTGCCTCCTGGGAAATGTCGTGTACTGTGACACCTGCCATAGTGCCGGTCACTGAATGTTGATAGTTTGTCTGAGTGAGTGGAGGGGGGCGTGGCTTAGCCATAGGTCAATTATGACCCACTAGAGGTCTGTGGCAGTGTATTTTTTTTGCAGAAACTCTGCAAAACACTTTTGTTCTTATTTTCTGTATTCGCTACGTTTACGGGCTTGTACCTCCACAGTGCTCAGGTGAGGTTGGAGCTTTATAAAAAGGTAGTGACCAGGTGCCAGACCCTAAGCAGCACACATTCAAAAGACGCAGCACAAAATGAAGCTAATATGGTGAGACGAAATGCCAGACAAGAGCGAATCTGGGATTGTCTTTTATTTTCACTTTTGCCGGCCAGCATGTTTACAAATGGTAACCGACCATCATGCATAGTATACCTTTAAGCATTGGCATGTGTAGGATCAAGTCAAGGAAACTGATTCTATTAAATTTCAAATTTTCCAACCTAAACTTTAAAAATCAAGTACAGAGTATATATAAGTAAACCCACACATTTGAACATAAACCTGCATATACATACACATGCATGACTTTACACAGTGCACACACACATTTGTCTTATCAAGATTCACTGTGTTTGCAAAAATGGCTGTGAATCTGGTTCATTAATGCTTTGTGTGTCCTGAGAAAGGTGACACAAGTGTCCACCCTCAGCTTTATTTGCTTCAAATAAAAAGGCAACTTTATATGTGCCTGTCATGCATTTTGTTGAAAGGATAGTTCTGATTTCTTCACTTGAGGCTTGTATGGGGTGTTTTTCCATATCCATAATGTATTACAGTACATACAGTAGATGTCAGTTGGTGGGCACCCAGTTTGGAAAAGCAGGCTGGAGTCTGACACAGAAGCTAGGAAATGTATTGCTGTATACTAAGTCAGCGGCAAAACATATTTTAGCCACCTAAAAAAAAAGTCCCACCTAAAAATATCAGTATCAATTTCTAAGTATGCAATATTGAGGGTATTTTCACGGCTTCACATTTCCGTCACACAGCCCATCTATGCTCTTGCGACGCCACCAGACTCCATCAACAAAAACAGTTATTTCAGCTCGCTGAACATGGAAGCTGCTGGCCTACCACTGCCTCCATCAATTAGTTGATTAGTGTTATTGTGTGACTGTGGTAAATCCGAACTGACCCTTTTAAATGCCAAAGTCACACAATAACAAAAACAAACTAACTGACTGAGACAGCGGTCAAGCAGAAGCTCCTGTGTTCAGCAACATTAAATCAGTGCTTTTCTAAATGGAGTCTGGCGTTAATGAGACCACTGTAACGCTTCGTTTTCCAGCTAGAAATCACTGTCTGACATTAAGGTAAAGCAGTGAAAATACTCTCAATGTAGAATACACTTGAACTGATATTGATTTTTGGATGATACCAAGCTGTATGTGCCGGTGACACTTCATGGCGACACTCCCAATTCAGTTGCTCTCAAAAATTACCTGTGCACCAGCTGTGGATGTTTGTATTAGGTTGGCACTGCAACAAAATATAAGTGAACTTGATAAAAATGTAATTTATATCAAACTTTTAAATATTAGTAAAATCTCTGATCACACAAAACCATTACAGTTTTTTTCCTATAGCAGTAAACAGCAGATTTTGTCAAGAAATAAAACATTTCTAAAGCATGTCACTCGAAGAAAATATATCCAATCTCTCAATCCCACCTGATAGTCAGCCAGTGGAACTATAACAAGGATAGATGAGGTAGGGAGAGGACTGCAATGCCAAATGATCAGCTCCTTTCTCCAGGGATCAGAGTTTGAGATCTAAAGAGAAATGACATCCCTGAGACGGATGCTAAATACCTGCCTCTCTAGGGTGTGAAAAACTCTCCAGTTGCCGACTAAACGGTCCTGGTGACTGCTGCATCCGAGCAGCGAGTGAGCAATTTGAGGCATAAAAGGCAGAGATGGTTTAAAGATGTATTAAGTGAGTTTTATATTACAAAGGAGGAGAATACTCACTCATCAAATACTCCAACCACATCAAAGTCCAATTCTTGCACAAGCTACTGTTTATGTTGGAGGATGCAGCGGTGGTGCTTGCAGCTTTCACCTGTGCATTGCTTGTCGTTGTACAGCTGTTTGATACAGACAGTGCCTTGACATTCTGCCATGTATGCACCCAAAGTCCAGATAAACAGATCTTGACTGCCAAAACCATCTTCAAATATAACCAGTGCAATACACACATACAGTATGTCGCTGGCAATGGCATCTATACATAAAAGATATTTAGAAAGTGTGTTTGAACACACAACAACACAATTCTGGGAGCCCACAGGGTCAGATAAACATCCAACAGCAATGCTAATGTAACTATTACATATACTGCGTGACTATCTGGGTATTGTAGTGTCTTGTTACAGCTTTCTCAGCAAATGAGAAACCTACAGGTTGGCTACAGCAGCCGCTCTGCATCTCCTTGATTACTCCCCAGCTGCTCGTTGCTCCTGAGTATTTAAAGGCACTGACTTCACCTACTTGAGTTTTTCAGTTTGTCTCGTTGCTTTGACAAGGGAGAGATAGGTTGAAGTTCTAACTTTGCCAGCGAGGAATTTCCGCTGCTTGTCTCTGTGAGGCGCACCTCATTTCCACTTCCTGTGGTAAAGTTAGACTTCTATCAAAGTCCACCAGTCTCTCGCCTGCTCTCCTCAGTCACCCACCAGCCTCCTCCCGTGGTGCACCACCAGCTGGTGATCACTAGACTCAAGCTTGCACTCTTCAGTTGCCTACAGTCTTTCTCAGCAGTGTGCCCACTCCTTCTAGTCTACAGCCTGCCACCCCCTGCTGCCTGCTGACCTCCTGTTTAGCTCCAGTTACTCATTTCCTCGTAAGTGACTCCGTGCCTGCGACTGAGCCCGGAGAGAAGCCCCTTTAAAAATGTATAAACCCAATATTTCAACTAAAATTTCCCCACTGAGTTAAAGATTGCAATTTAAAACTTACTGATATTTCACAACACAAACATAACATACAACATACAGTATGTCATGGACTAACAACACATGCTTGGGTGTTTAAAGGTAATCATCTTGAAGGCCTCCTCCTATGGACATCGTAACCTCCTTCACCTTGGGGGGGAGGCTTGGACGTCAGTATTACGTAGTGTGACACATTTACTGTCACCATTTAAAGCCTGCAAGGGCAGACACGGCAAGCGGCTGATAGACAGAGACTGCTGTACTGGTTGCCGTGGAAACATTCAACTACTGCTGCTGTCATTCATATATATATGCCATATAAGTTAATGGATGGTGCCTGCTCATCTGTTCCTGCAAATAACAACATATAAATCCCATGTAGAGCCTTTTTTGTCACTTAACGAAAATGTATCCATATGTCTCCATATAACAGGCTACACACATTCAAAAACAGACATTTTTGTAAATAAGGACAGGACTATAACTCAATAAATTGGCCATTACTTACATTGGAAAACCTTTTTGTTGTTTTTCGGCCAATTTTTTAGCCTATCACACTGCACAGCCTGTTAGGCTGTAATAATAAAATGCATTTTCATTCTCTCTGTAGCCTATAACAATACATATCTCTGTATCATGATGTGGTTGAATATTGTTTCTGGCCTACACAATTCAAGTAGCATTTTAATAGCCGTGCATATCAATAACTATTTTACGCATTCACACGTTTTCGGCAATTGAAAAAAAAAACACAATGTCGCGTCTGTATTGCAGTGAATTATGTATTAAATCAGTGAAGTCTGCTGAAGTCTGCACCCCAAGCAGACTCTCTGGAAGTCTGCAGATAGTCCGCTTGAGGCCTCTTGTAGACTGGCTGAATTGTGAATTTGGACAGCCTTCAGCACTACCGGACTTCCCGGGAATGCGCCCACAAAGTCCTTGAATCTGCAAGTGTGGTGAAGTCTGGACATTTGGAGAATCTGTCAGCTGGAAGAGAATCTGTCAGTTAATCAGCTACATACACATAATCATTCATATGAATGGAGCTGCCCAGTCGCAAGAAGAAAATCAAATCTTCGCATTATACAGTTTTGCAAACTATGAATATGTTACATTTGCACATTTTATCAATGTTTCTGAAGTGATGAGGAGGGAATGATTGATGATGTGTAACCTAGGAGAGGTGCCTGCCAAGCTGCAGACGACTGAAACCAACATAACTTGTTTTCTGGCAGCCATTGCGGCATTTCCCAGCCGCATTTTAACTACCAAACCTGGGTGTTTTCACGGACCGGTCCCTGCTTTTCTAGCGGTTTACGTGCCTCTGAACATGGGTGTTTTTTCCACTGACACAAAGCGGCATTTCCTGGTGCCATCTGAGCCTTTGAAAGTGGGTGTATTTTACCAACCTGTCCTTGCTTTTCCAGCAGTTTTTATGCACCAGATGTGGGTGGTTAAAGGCTCTCTAAGTCTTCCTAAGCTTGAAAAGTTTTTGTCACATACAGCAAACATCTCCTCACGATCCCTCCGCTAGCTACATGTCCTCTGAATATGCTGTGAAAAAGTCCGGTCTCTGTAGGCAGCCCAGGCTCTGCAAATGGCAACAAAAACATTTGGTCCAGGCTGCACCAACCAGCCAGCGCGAGACCAGGGAAAGCAAGCACACACACATGAACGTGGTGCCCATGTCTCACGGTCTCACGCAAGTGTGCACACGTGAACGCGGTGCCCAGAGAGGCAGTTGTGTTTGATAACATTGTTGAACCTAAACGAAGTGAAATGTTTTTGTTGCCATTTGCGGAGCCCGGACTGCCAACAGAGACCGGACTTTTTCACAGCATATTCAGAGGACATGTAGCTAGCAGATTGTGAGGAGATGTTTGCTGAATGTGACAAAAAAGTTTTCAAGCTTAGAGGACTTAGAGAGCCTTTAAAGTCAAAACATGATCTTTTCCTAACCATAACCAAGGGATTTTTGTGCCTAAATCCAACCACACATCGACCACAGCGTTGTTGAGAAGCATAGAATTTAAGTGCAACATAAGTATGCATGGTTTGCAAAAACAAAGAAAGCCAACATTATTTCTGGAGAATACAAAATATAAGAAGCACCTCATTATAAAGCCATACAATTCTGCTACAGTATTCTGCAAAAAACACCTTCATTAAGCTTTTGATGTTTATGAATGTGTTTATTGTCAAGCTGCTGTATGAGATTCCGTAACTGCTGGCAAGGTGTTCCTAAAAAGACCGGCAACTAAGTGATAACACATAACAATAACACCTTCCATGAGATGATTAACAACTTTGTAAAGCATTGGAAAAAAATAAGTCATGCAGGTGCTTCATGAATATAGGCTACCTTGTTGCAAACTGAAGTTTTTCAGGCAGTCACTGAGTGCAAAACCCAGTCTGAGTCATTTTTTTCACTCCGTTTGTGTGCTCTCAGCTTTCAACATGAAAAAAATAAGTCTAAGTTACAAGATGAATCGATGCCTTTAGTTGAATCATTTGTGATTTGTTCAATAGTTTCTGTTCGGAGGGCTGTTAAAAACCAGTTTACCGATGTAGGGAACATACCATCAGCACAGTTTCACCTTTGCAACTGTCACATAATAGTGTAATCTGTCCGGAGGTGGAGAAAGTAATATGGCCACATATCTCCGGAGGTTTCAAAATACTGTTCCTCTGAAATCCCAGAATTGGACTGATTTCATGGCGCGTCACCCCAGATATGCCAATGGAGCGTGAAATTGAGTCACTCAATGTGAAAAACGAAGAAAAAAAAAATCTTTTCTCTTCCCATTTCTCTGCAGAGAAGAGCGGAGACCTTTTTTTTTGCTAGTATGCTGGCACTGCTTTGGTCTTTAATTTCCAAAGCAACCAAGTGAAACAAACCTGTACATTCTAGACAAAAACAGCCATTTCACACACAAGAAGGTGGATGACATTTTGGAGCTAATCAGCGAGTACATGGGAGTGAGTAATGTCGTTATTCATGAAGCATAGGGAAAACATGTCTCAGTTGATGGATAAATTTGATATTGTAGGCAAGATTGCTGCAACAGGTGTGATCAAAACTGCATTTTGTTGCTGAATGATGTGTACTAATGAGCCGGATGTCAAAACACAACTCGGGTGCAGAATAATATGTTGTAATTAACCAGACGTCATAATTTCCCTGGAAAACTATCATAGTCAGGTGTAGCAGAGCATAGTGGATTTTACTCTCTGTGCTGTTCTGGTACCTCCCACTCTTACACCCCCTTCCATTTTTTGTGCCCAGTACATTTCAGAGTGCATCCTGTGTGTGTGTGTGTGTGTGTGTGTGTGTGTGTGTGTGTGTGTGTGTGTCAGTCCCAGTGGTAGATAGAAACAGTTTTTCAGCACCATCACAGCTCTGATAGCCACCTAATTTTCACATCTAACACGGTCACAGTGACTATGTTTACATGCACAAAACACTTCCGTTTTTGCCCTTATAAAAAAAACCCCACATTCTTCCTCCCAAGCTGTTACCTGGCTAATGAAAATTAATATTACATAAATATTCCACTAATATTCCCATTTTCATTGCAGCTGTGCATCCTCCTAACATGTTGTTATCATGTCAAAATATAAAAAGAGGAAAGGCTGGGGCTGCTTGTGCCATTTTGCTTCTTTGAATCAAGATAGGATTTTTCTAATTTGTGGACTTGTTTGGCCATACTTATTTTAATTCCTTCAGTCACCTTGAAAAGGTCAGTGTTGCCATATTTGTATTTTCGTATCATGTGGTCAGATGAATGGTGGGATGATGCACTGAAGGCATCTCCTCTTGTGCAAGGCTTTGCCTCATTCAGCTCAAAGTTCTTCACAGGATCCAGTTTAGCAAAGCTAGATTATCAGAGATCTATCCAAACCTCTCTGACATTTGTGACAGATGCTCTCAGGCACCAGCAAACTTGACTCATATGTTCTGGTCATGCGCGAAGATATTGGAACTGACTGTAGACCATAGCCATTTTTGATATTCCTGGGGAGGGTGTTAGAATAACTGCTAAAAAAAAGGGCTGTAATTTCCTTTGCCTCTTTAATAGCTCGCCACTGAGTCCTCCTCTTTTGGAAAAATTGCTCACCCTCCTCAAATATGTCCTGGCTGCAGGTTTTAATTTCAGACTGGAAAAGATTAAATTTTCTGTCCGTGGCTCAGTTGAAGAGTTTTACAAACACTGGCAGCCTCTCATCTCCCACTTAGAAACAATGCAATCAATCCCATTAGATTAGAGTATGGGAAGTACGACCGGAGAAAGATAAGAGTTGATTGTTTTGGGGTATATATGCAGGGATGGGTAGTAACTTGAGTAAACTACTCATGCGTGAGTAAAAAAGTAGTTTTTTTCTACTATTATCTACTGTTATTTATTATTTTACTCTTTACTCAAGTACATTTCCCATACACTAAATTACAACAAATCTGCTCCAAAACGTCAAGAAGAGTGCAAAAAAGCACCTCTAAGCAGACGCCAAGGTGATATCTCCCTTAAATAATATAGGCAGAATTTATTGTGATCAAACCATGATCCAGACACATCAATAGCCGACTAAAACCTGTAGGTGAGCACACAATTAGTGCTCAATTAGTACACTGTTTCACACAAAAAAGGGGAAAAAGTAACTTGTAATTTGAGTACTTTTTTGATCGACTACTTATTTACTTTTCCTTGAGTAGGTTAATTTCTACTTGTAATTGAGTTGTTTTTTGAAAGAGTACTTTTTCAGTACTCTACCCACCATTGTATATATGTGTATATATATACTATACACACAGTGACACGCATATTGGTGCATTTATTTCGTAGATACAACTATGTGTGGAGATGTAACAGTGTGGATACATACATTCATTTCTCTATCCATTTATTTTAAATTAGTTGCCCACCTACTTTGTTTCTATGTATGTTATTCAATCATTTTTATTTATTTTATTTATGTATCATTACTTTGTTTTTATGAGCTGGGAGGGGATTTCTGGCCGGTGGGGGGTGGTTAATATTTCTGTTTTAAAAAGGAAAACATGACACCGCGCTACTGTATTATCATATACGCAAACTGCTGAATACAATTTGGTTACAAAAAAAGAAAGAAAGATGTATTTCACCTTCTTCTGACCAGAACTGTGGGCTTTTCTTTCAGGCGATGCATCTCTACCCCACAGTCTTGCAAACTGTTGGCTAGGTGGTTTGTCTACAACGTATCCATGACAACGCACGGAGCTGACGTAAACAGGCAAGAGGCCATGTGTTGCAAACTGCAGTAAGAACACCAGTTTAGATGCATATTCCAGTTGTGCTGTATACATGTCCAAAGAATGCTCCTAAATTTGGAATAGTTGTGGCATATCCTTCATGTCTTAATCAGAAAATACTTAATTTGAAAAAAGGCAGAATTCAGAAACTGAATATGCAGTTTACGCAGTGTTAAAGTCAGATTGAAAGAAAAAAGTTTTTCCTTTTTTAATCTGGAGTCTCTACTTCTCTGTAGGTGGACTGTCATTTACAGCTTTGATTGAACTTACAGCTGGCAATTAAGACCTCTGCCAGCCACCAACACTTCCCTTACCTTCATCTGTCAAGCTGCAGGTGCTGGTCAAAGTGTCAAGTTGATAAAACATAAGAAGAAGACCCCATTTACATTCACGCCACCTAGAAGAAAGTACTATAATTCAGCTTGCTTGCAACTGCCTGTGAAGTGTTTGAACTTAAAGTTATTTCAAACAAGCATGCCATAGCCTATAGACGGGAAACAGTTCACTCAGACTATGGAGGAGGAAAAAAGAAGCCGACTCTAAGAACCATCTCATCTAACCATCCATTGTCCCTCAGCCTCAGAGAAAACAGATGGCGTTAGTTCTTTTGAAGCTGATAAAAAAGATGGCAAAAAGCAGAAGGAGAAATGCATTAGTGAACATATAAAGCAACGGAGCACTAATAATTGTTTTTGTGAGCGTATTTTGGTACACTTAAAAGGAAGATGTGACAAAGTCTGATCTTTTATCTTTCAGGGCATGAGACAGTGACTTAATTAACAAAATAAACAAGGCAGCAAGTTACAGATCAGGCAGACAGTAAATGAGTCAACAGAGATAAAGAGGCAAAAGAAAATAAGGAATGCTTGCTGTGGTGTTGTGGTAGTTTGGGGAGCACAATATCCTCGCTTGAACTCTGGACCTGAACTGTGAGATTAATTTGTTATGCAGCAGACTTTGGGTGACATATTTTACCAAATTAAGATGCCCCAGAGATGCGAAACAAACTCGAGTTTCAAGTGAGGAAATAGGACAAACTACATGTCCATCTACTACTGTAATTTCTACACTCTTATTTTTCAATATTGACACACAAAGGACATGCTACATACCAAAATGAATTTAATACTGGGCTAAAATGGGAGGGTATGTTCCATGTGGACAGGCATTTTGTTGGGTTTGCCTCACGAACACTTTCAATGGTGTAATTTATGCCACCCAGAAATAGGGCTGTCAAAATTGCTCAAAAATGACGTTTGAATATTCCTTCTAAAAATAACTCATAGGTTCGAACCATTCGATTTTTTTTTCGCATTATGTCCACAAGAGGGCAAACTAATACAAGGAAACATACTTGTATATGTATTAATACAAGGAAACATAACTACTTGTAGGTATTTTTATTTCAACATAAACGTCTTTGAAAACAGTTACATACCTACACATTAAAACACATAAAACAATTATCTATAACATTACGTTATAAACGACCGCGGACCTCTCACTCTCACATGTGTCAAGCGGGGTGACGGAGACAACAGCTGGGAGCAGAACCGCTGGTCGACCAGCGTGGAGAAATGCGCGTCTGATGTGAACGGAAGTGCTCCGGCTCACGCGAGACTTTCGGTGCGCTGCGCTTCACAGCAATTCCGCGGGCGGTGTGGCCCTGGCACAGTGCGTTCAGTGCAGCGGCCCAGGGCAACGCCCACTCGCAAAGAGGACAGCTGCGGTGGTGTGTTTTTTTTCTCCACAATAGAATATCAATTTTCACATTCGAAGGTCCATTTTCTTTTCAAATTCAAATTTAAATTCGAATTTAGAAGATTAGTTGACAGCCTTACCCAGAAACCACTGTTTGTAATCAGCACAGCTGTACAAGATGTAGAACAGAGCTGCTCAATTACAAATACAAGTGGGACAGATTTAAAAACAGAAAATGTCGATGGCCAGACATTTTTAGTAGCGTATTTAAAACCTTGTTTAGCTTTTGGTGGAACCCGGTCTCACTCCGAAGTCATCGAAATCTGGCGCTTGGGCAGTGACTTGTGGTGTCAGAAACCAACGAAAAAAGGCGTCCTTTAACATCGGCACGACATGCAGCGGGTTGCCTTCAACGGCATCTGATGGTGTCAGGGAGAAATGTGGCAGGACAAGGACGAACATCAAGGCAGCAAAAGTCTGAGTGCGGCAGGCAGCAGTGGTGGTGGACAGGTCCAACAAACCAGGACTTTCACCAGAGAGGGCGGTGTTCATGTCCTGTAAGATTATAAAGCCAAACCCTGTTCTTTTTTCCTAAACCTAACCACGTGTTTTTGCTGCCTAAACCTAACCATGTGTGTTGTTGACACAGTATGTTAATGATAAATTTCCTGTGAAAGCGGAAGTGTATTTTGAAAGAAGACAATGCATGTAACAGGCAGAACTTGACACGGTGTCCCAGAACATCAACAACCAACACACCCAGGGTATCTTACATGATGTTTTTTATCGATGTCAAGGAAAAGTATTTAGTAAAAGACACAGGACATACTCTTTGACTATTTAACCACAGCCCAGATGGTTGGAAAAGCTACTAAGCATGGCTGGAACTGCGTCCAGTGCTGACCTGTGGCCTAGGCAGTATGGGCAAATGCTAAGTGCGCCATCATCCACGGGGGGGCGCCACAAATGGGGGAAAATACTACTATCACTGCTTTCATTTTGACATATTGCAAAAGGCCACAACAACATAACTACATAGCAAAGCCTATTAAATAATAGAAAGGCCTTTTTTTCTGGGTACTTGCTGCCCCCTGCCCCCCTGCCCCCCTCCCCATCTCGTCACACTTCACCTGCTGTCTGGAGGACGTCATATGATCCCTGAAACGCGCTGTATTGTTACATGTCAAAACTACAAAAGCTCTCTGGTGCCCACTCAACCACCACTACACTACCGAGAGGAGTGGATGTGGAGAGAAACAACATGAGAAACAAACAAACAGAAAAACAACAAATCCACACGGAAGTCAGCAGGAGGAGAGCTTGTCATTGTCACCTTTAAGCAGGCTGCAACAAACAGCTCATGGAGGTTGTGTTGATTTACATTGTGAAGCGTTCAAGCTCGATTCAGTAAAATGAGTATTAGGTGAAGGTAAATTACAACAGTGTCATGATGTGTTCAGTGTAATCTTGTAAAATGTAGCTTTTGGTGAGAAACTTGATGAATCCAGCTGTTTGAAGGAGTTTTCACAGCACTATGAAACATATACAGTAAGAAGGCTTTTTGCTTATTTTTTTAAAGATGTTTTTCATGTGGAGGAAGGATATATGTTAAAGGTTGTTTCATAAATTTGCCTTATTGAAGCTTTGCTCATTCATGAAGGACTGTATGACTTTGAACTGTTCATTTATTTCTTAATAGTGTAGTTTTCTGTGTTTTCCTGGCACAAAAGAGGAATAAATAACAACAGCAAACTAAAGAAACACCAATATAAAAACACTGGTATGTGCAAAATTGTTACTTTAAGCACTGGTATCAGTATCAGCCCAGAATTTCAAAATTGGTGCTTTCCTAGTTCAATTAGTAATTTAATTTGGACATTTTGTCATTGTTTTACAATGTCATGAATTATTTTGTTTATTCTTCTGAACAAGTTCATTTTTAATTATTTTTTTAATTGATTTACATGATTATACACCAAATGTTACTGAAAGCAAATCAGCACATATGTTTACCTTTAGTTTTTCTTGTTAGCTCAGTTATTTATTTGCATGTCGGTAACAAATGTGCAGTACTATGGCTATGAAGGATATAATTACAGAGGTCGCTTTACCGGTCCTGTACATCCTGCCTGATTGGTACACAATGTAACTCAACAGAGGTAAGAAGGAAGTGAGATGGCTCACTCTTTAGCTTCTTCCAGACACTATATTTAGTTCACATATCTCATATAGGTATGTGAAATTTATGTATGCTGGGCCACTTGACGGTTGCTTCTTGGCCGGATGTTGCCCACAGGCTGCCAATTGCGCAAGCCTGATGTAGAGTAACATTTGTGTAGGGATAGGTTTGTGTAAACCCCACTTTTTCTGCAATCTTAGTCCAGGACAGTCCTGCAGATATCAGTGCCACGTTTCAATTTATCATCCAGACTGCCATGATCAATCCTGTCAAGGGCTGCACTCAGGTCAAGCAAGAGTGATGCAGAGCACCAAAAACAATCTGCATTCATCAGGCCCAACCTTGACCTGGCCATTTCTGTTTTCTCACTGTTAAGATAATTACAGTGATTTTTTTCCCCTCCCCATCTTCTTTTCTACCACTTTATGGAGATGACACATTCACTAGAATATTAGAAAATTTACATTAACTCTGAAAGAAGCACAGACTGAACAATTCATCAGGGTTGTGATTTAAAAATGTGTAAGGAGAGATTAGGACATCATGAAATACCCAATATTATACTTGCTGCAGAGAAAGCTATTCAGTATGGTAATCCAAGGGCAAGGGTCTGCAGCCTCAACAACCACTTTTTTCTGAGTAATTAAGTACCTAAAACAGACTGAAGCAAAGTCTAATAGCAAAGAGCAGAACTTGTACCCTTTCAAGATCACTGGTAGTAGTGTTTGCATTCTAAGCGGTGGTGCTTAATTAAAGACCTCAAGTTGCAGTTACAGTTTACCTCCACGTCTGTCCGGACTCATGTAGCTATGACACCTGACAGTGGGTTTAAACCTCTTGCACTCCACCCCAATTTTGTAGCAAACACGCCTAAAATGGCATACCCAAATTAAAATGACTGTAGCTTCTGAACCGCTCTGACTACATCCATGCATGAGGTCTTGCCAGAAAGAAAACTCCCTGAAATTTCTTGTGAAAGTGTCAGAAACACTCTAGGTGATGCATAGACAGAGTAATAGGCCTTTGAAATCAGTAAAAAGTTGAAGATTTTGCCTAAAATAAAAAATGTTTTTCAGGATGAATAACTGTCTATGGCTTCTTCTGAGCAGGTAAATGACACTGCGGGGCTATTGGCACACTATCAATGAACATTTCTTTCAAATTTGAAGAAGATTGCTCAAAGTATGACCATTCTACAGTGTTTTTTCCACGAAAAGATCCAGGCACAGCTCCAAAAGACAGGTCAGTCACTCAGCTTCAAAACAATACTATCAGTGATCAAACAACTCTCAGACAACAACACTATGACGTCAAATAAAGGCCAGAAAAGTGTTTTTGCAGAACATTATGGTGAAACAGTGACGTTAACCTTCAACGTTTTGGATACAAAATGTCATCACTATCAACATTTTGTCCTTTTAGACATTTGTGTGAGATTATGTTGTAATTGGCGTATGAATTCTTGAGTTACAGCCAAAAAATGTTTGGTCACAGTTACCTTGACAATCAGCTCATCCTCGAATCCAAGAGGATGCTTGTGTGAAATTTGAGAAAATTCTCCTCTGATGTTCTTCAGATAGCGCATAAACAAGAATGGGATGGTGGAAAGGACAACCGGGAAACATGATGCCTCTGGCCACAGCTGTCGCTGGTGCAGAGACCTAAAAAGGGCTTGAATATTTCTCATGTGGTCTTTATTGAAGATTCATCGCTGCCCTACTTGTTGTTTACATACGAACTGATAGCATTGGAGATGATAGCTTTTATTTAGTTGTTGACCTGTCAATCAACGTGGAAGTGCTGGCAGAATCGATGTCCTTTGCTTGGAATTCTGCTGTTGTGTCTGTCATTTCTTTTAACACTGGGATCACAGGTTGTGCCTTGAAGACTCAATATAACATACTGCAGCACAAAATGCCGGTCCTCCCCTCTGTGACAGCAACAAAAAGTCGGGCCTCACTGATGTGAGAGGCAGAGCGGTGAAGGCACTGCTCTAGAGAAGGACAATAGGGTGTCATTTGGTTCTTTTGAGCAGCATCGAGTCATCTTTGTCATCAGGAAGTACCCCTGAAAGTACATTCATCGCTGCTGCCATCTCTTACCTGACAAAGCACAGCAGTCTGCACAAATTGTGTGCAATCCCAGCAGCGGTGTTCTTGGCACATAGAGAGCAGCCAGTGAGGATTAACTGTGATGACCAAGATGGGACAGAACAGGCATCACTTGATCAGTGTGCCATCAGATAAAAGTGATCCTTGACTGTCATTTCACCAGCTGAAGAAGAGTGTATGTGGAGGACGGTCGCTGCTGCCCTTTTATACTGATAGCCCCCATCAGGTTGAATATGCTCATCTTGGTCGACTGAGCACCTACAAGCAGATTTTAGACGCGCTGACATAAGTGCTCTTGTGCACTTACAGCTCTGAATTACAGGATAGAAAATGTGCAGAAGAATTAAAACAGTATCGCTGTCACAGTGACACCTCATTCCTCACCAGTCCCAAAGCTTTGTTTTCCCACAATGAAATATCATCTCCATCTGTTTTTGTGGTTAGTAGCAGCTCAGTTGCCAGAATAAAATATTGGCTTCCCTGCGAACCATGGATAGGTTACATTTGCAAGTTTCATATGTGTCACATCAACATTTCTAAAACAATGTAGTTCAGAATACACGTGTATGAGCTGAGTGAGCCAAGCAGCAAACAGCAGACCACTGTTTGAGACCAACAAACAATAGAAGCAGATATTTTTTAGAGACTGTTTTTGTATTAGTCTTGAGACAAACCTGCTTCTAAGTTTTAGTCACATTTTAATCTTTTGTATCCTTTACAGTTTTCGTCTAGTCAAGAACTCAGATACTTTAGTCAACAAAGTCATTACATTTTAGTCAATTTTTACTACTTACCTTTTGTGAAAATGTTTTTTGTTTCTCTTTAAACAAATGCAGTTTGGTTAATACAGGTATTATTCCCTCTAATAATTTCTGTGCCTTATGAAGATACTGTCTTTGTACCTCTTTTAAAACTGTCTGATATCTTTACTTTGTTTGATTTCTTCACCCAGTGCCTTCCACAAAATGTCCACAAAAGTTTTTCAGCATTTGAAAAACTCAAAATCTCAAACTTTGAGACCATAGATAACTACGATTTGTTCTCAGGTTCACTGTAAACTCTGACTTTTCGATGTCACTGTCAAGAAGCCAAAAAATAACAGAACTCATTTCAGCCTGAATTCTTTCTTAATATGAAGCACAAGTCTGGAGGTTTAAACTCACGTCCTCTCACAGAGTTGATAATTAAAACAGGACTTTGTGCGGCGGCTGTTTGCTCTGCTGCAGTTTCAGTGGTTAACATGCAGAGCTAGCTGCTAACAGCCGCCGCTGCAACCAACAAACTCCCTTGATCCATTTAACAGCTTCATCATCCACAGTCAGAAACACATGGCTGCTTATTTGCTGCCGAATTTCAGCCCACAACTAACAGCTGTTCCAGTATAAGTGTATTTCGGGTTTGCCAGGCATCATGGCACTGACTATTTACTGGTGTTTATCATCCTTTGGTGCTAGGATCTTTTTCTGCTATAGCATTAGAAAATAATTTTAAGCACCAGTGTTCTCAACTTCCTGGTTTAAAAAAATTTGTGTAATAAGTTTGTCAATGTCTCATCTTTGATATGGAAAAAAAAGGTCCTTGCTGAACATTTCTCATCATAGTTTTCTTTAACAAATTAACACTGGACACGCCAGGACTTATTTTACCCATGTTTGTGTCAACAAAACCGGGTATTTCAAGCCAAAACATTCTTATCCTAACCCTAAAACCTAACCACACATTAACCACAATGTTGTCACAACATAAAATTCACATATAGGGTTTCAATATATCCGCTACATATCAAACATACAAATGTAACACATCAGTGGTTTGCAGAAACCTACAATGCCAACATTTATTCCGTCGACTGGGTTATTAGAGGTTGTCATCAGCGTCTAGTCAACATCAACATGCTTGGGTGCTAGAGTGTGGTCAAAATGCCAAAATCACAAATGAATCTTGCCTCCTCATCATCACTGGCTGTGAGCAGCGAAGCTCTTAACATTGTAGGAGTGTGGAAATGCCACATTATGTGTGCCACTGAAACCTCTCTGTAACACATCCCGTCTCTCTGCTCACCGTGGTGACCCTCAGAAAGGATACACACAGATGGTCACACAGACAACTTGGCGCACCTTCTGGCTAAGGAGGAAAAAATAAAAATGCAAAAATATGAACATTTCATTACTGTGTCATTTGGCAAAGGGATGATGATTAAAAAGATAAATGTCCCTGTGACTGGTTTATGTTTTATGGGGCATGGATAGTTTAGTTCAGGGGTGTTGATTATGGGTAAAACAACATACACATTTCTTTATTAGCATCTGCTAGGGCTAAGAAAATTACCTATGACTCATTGAACAATGGCAAGCATGGTTCATTGATGAATGCAATAGTTCAATAACATAATGTATTAGGTTCACACAATGTTACCCATAAGTCTGTGGGCTTAAACGGTTAATGCTACTACTGTGTGTGTGATAAGAGGCATTCCAGATTGGTCTGAAAATCTGTCCTTTATGGGAGGGGGAATGTCATTATGGTGCTGCCAAGAACAAATATTACATTTACAGCACATGTATACGTTGTTGTGCACCTTAACAACACTCACAGTTTGGTTTCTGTGACAGACAGATGGTGTAAATGGAACATTTAGGGCTTCCGTATAGAGATGAAAAGCACTTGACCATGAACCTTCATCTTTTGCCAGTGTATTAACTTGACTTTAAACATTATACACAGTCTGTCACTGTTTCATAATAACTATACTGTATAGAAGCTGAGATCCAGTGACAAGGTTGAACATAATGAGATTCACCTTCTGGATTTATTATAGCTGACATGAGTTTCTTCTCTGGGTGGACACAGTTTGGTGACCTCCAGTTATAAATCCACTTTAAACCAATTTAAACCTCCGAAAGTACTGCACATACATTTTCAACAGGACCGTTCTGCCTTTTTCTCAGACGTTCACAAATAATTGGGCGCCAAAATAAAAATAAAAAACTGACACAAAACATCTCCTGTACACAAAAAACAGTTTGCTGTCTGGGCTTGTCTTCCTTCTGTTATGAATCGTCTTGACCTGAAACCGTAATGAATAGTCGCCACATGTTTGTGGTTGAGACTTCTTTGAACCCCGGTGGGAGCACTCATTCATTATGCATTGATTACTGGAATCTGTCGTAATGAAGTAATTTCTCTGCATCCCTTTAAAAGAGTGCATTGATTTTTATAAAAATGAATGAGAGCCTTGTGTAAGTTATGATGGCATCTCGTCTTGTATGGTGTGTTTATTGATTTATGTGGCTTGCAATGGTGCTGCTGTTTAAACGAGACATATTTGTTAGAAACAATGGAGGACTAAATGAAGCAACAGAGAATAAAGAAAGTAGCGTTCAGTCACCGTCGTCTCTTGGGAAAATGCTTGTAATAAAGTCAATTCAAATGGAACTATCTACCGGACTGTAGTAGTAGTTGCAGATGAGACAGTTTTTGAAATCACATGAAAGGTTCTTCATCAGTTTTACTGAGTGGAAGAGACTCCCCGGCATTTCATTAAGTAAACAACTGATTCACATTACACCAATTAGTTGATAAATAATTGAAAGTTGCTTTTTTAAAAAGGGCAATTACAACTCCAGTTAGGGTTGGCTGATGACTACTGAATTGGCATATGAAAATGTTCATGGTAAAACATCCCGATGGATGATGACATCATTGTTTGAGGGTGGGGGGGTTAGGTCTGATGACTGATCTGAGACATGGAGAGAGAGAATTAGGGCTGAGTGCTGCAACGCTCTTCGTGGTATGTGTGTTTGTGTGTGTGTTTGACAGAGAAAGACATGCCGTCATCCTGGAAGCAAAACTCACGTGACAGGAGTGACATGTAACACAACAGCACTGTAGGCAGCGCTTTATAAACAATCACAATGGCATAGCATGGAAACAACAATCATTTACCATCCCTGTTAAATGGCGGCTGATCTCGTTCAGAGGCTAATGAGCTCTTGGATCTTATTGTTCTCCCATTATTCCACCTCACTGTTCTTCATAAAAGCTACAATCGTGGAATGAGGGGACAGAGTTGTCTCGCCTTTAAAGGTATAGTGCTCCCAAAAATGAAAATTCAGCCATTATCTACTCGCCCATATGCCGAGGGAAGCTCAGGTGAAGTTTTAGAGTCCACTTGCGGAGATCCAAGGGGAGAGGGGGTAGCAACACAATGGAGGAGCCCCAGATTCAACCGTCCAAAAACACATAATTGAAACCACAAAAAAATCTCCATACTGCTCGTCCGTAGTGATCCAAGTGTTCTGAAGGCCCGACATAAAAAGTTGTTTGGAAAAACGTCATTTGAACTCTGTTTTTAGCCTCATTGTAGCCTGTAGCTCTAACTGCCATTGACATTTTTCCAAACAACTTTTTATGCCAGGCCTTCAGGACACTTGGGTCACTACGGATGAGCAGTATGGAGATATTTTGTGGTTTCAATTATGTGTTGTACGTTTGAATCTGGGGCGCTGTAAGCCTCCATTAGGTGGAGTTGTGTTGCTACCCCCTCTCCCCTTGGATCTCCGCAAGTGATGTGAGGACTCTAAAACTTCACCTGAGCTTCCCTCGGCATATGGGTGAGTAGATAATGGGTGAATTTTCATTTTTGGGTGCACTATCTTTAAAGGTGAGACAACTCTGTCCCCCCATTCCACGATTGTACCTTTTATGAACAGGGAGGAATACTAATGGTGTGAAATTACTGTCTTGAACAAGCAGTGGAAAAGGGGCAAGAGAGAGAGGGGAAGAGAACGTGGAAGGTGGACTATTGCATTCAGTGTTTCTGTACTAATAACTAACTCAGATTGTGTTTCTGTACTAATAACTAACTCAGATTGTGTTTCTGTACTAATAACTAACTCAGATTGCTGCTTTAACTCTTTGTGATCCGCCACTTTTAAATCAGTCAGGTTCAGTGGTGTCACATAATGCTTTACCAGCTGAACTAAACTGTTCCACCGGTGCGCCATCAGAAAAAGTGTCATTGGCAGGTTGTTTTGTGTTGTCATTATACCGGTGCCTCTGGTGATCAGCACATCTGGGTCATGTTGTAGCCTACTGTGCGTTAATATATTCAGTGTGTTTCCATTAGTACACCTGCATCCTTTACAACTCATCCCTTTCTGCTTCTGGTGTTAGAAAGCAGCAGGGATAAGTAGCTGGCCTCCGGGTTGTTTTTTCCTCATCGCGTTGTCTAGGTGATGTTAGTATGTGTTTCCATTCACATCCACTACAACTGCAGAGCAACGCCGATACACAGTCCCGTTCTTATGCATAACTTCTCCGGTGCTGTTGCAGCTAACATGCGCACCGGGAACTGGCAAGTGGCAGGTGTGTTTTCCAGCTCTGGTTATTAATTTGCACTTATCATAGTGACTTAATCGCACGCCATTCTGTTTGTTACGCTAAATTCAATATTTGTTTTTTGTATTTCATATCATAGTCCCATAGACATTTATCCATATCTCATAATCATCAGACTTTGATCCTCTGCCTGACCCTCCCTGTGTCCAAGGCTATTAATTAATTTTAAACGGTCTAAGCTATTTAACTGTTCTATATCATTATGCTGTTATTAATATCAGCAGGTGATTTTACTACAAAGTGGTAACCACTGTATGTGAATGCATGAATGGGTCAGACCTGCAGCTCTGGGTTTGAAATTAACTCTAATAAACTGGAGCCTCTGTGCTTTGATTACCTGCTGTGAAACAACATGACCCTCATCCTTTTAAAATGCCTGTCAGTTCTTCAGAGGTAGCACAAAAGTAGTGTAATAAGTAAGTTATTACGCTACACAGAAAGTAATGTTGTAAAGTAAAATTACTTTAAAATTACGGTAACTGGTAATATGTGATATATTAATATTTTGAGAGTAACTTGCCCAACACTGTGGATGGATGATCCCCAACCCCAACTTAGATTTTGATTCTCATGTGCTCCCCTGTCGAATCATTTTTTATTGATTTGCAACATAATTTCACAAGTAGACAAGGAGGTCTTTATTCATGGAAAAATATCATTGTACAGGGTCAGCAAGTAGTGTCAGCAGGTATATTTCCAAAGATAGATAAATAACGTGTCTTAAAATGATGGCTTGATCTCTGTTTCAGAGTAGGGTGAGATTTAATTCCTGGTTCAAAAACTGTGACATGCATCTTATAAAGAACAACAGAATTCTAACTGAATCAATTCAGACAGCTTCCCCAAAAATAGCCTAGATGATTGATAAGTCGATGATCTGCATGACATTGTCCTATTTGACAGTTTTAGATGCTCCCTGTCTTAAATGTATTATATTTCATCTTATTTTTTTGTACAAGGTAGAATATCAGCAAGATATTTTTTACGCTAGTGCATTTTAACACAGTGGCATTGAAAAAGGAATGAAATACTGTGTCTTCTCCTTGAGCTGTCAGTAGATTTTAGTTATAATTTTGACCTGATGACATATACTTTAATGGGTGTTTGCCAGTCCTTGGATTAAAAAAAGTTAGTACTCCTGCTCTGATTCGGGATGAATGATTGATACGGATTACTACAGTGCCAATGGCGGCACATCTTATCATGCCTCCTACACCTTATTACTTAATTACAGCTTTCCTGTTGAGGAAAAAGAAACATCAATGCACACAACATACTTAGAAGTACATGAAAAGCATAGCGTGGCAACCCCACATTATCTCCAATTTATCTAGAATTCCATTGTGAGCAGCTCTAATCAGTGATTAGCCTTTAAGTAAAAAGCCCTGATTTTTCAAGAGCCTTATCAGATGAGGAGAGCTCTTATCAGTGTGACTCTATTGATCGCGCTGTGCTCTAACAGAGGAGTATATGGAATGGCACTCAGGAGCAGGAAGGAGGTGCTTGTATCTACAGTGCCCATACCAATGTGTCATCTGTGAAGCACTGATGGTTATCAGTTTTATATCTCATACTTCCGTTATACCCCTCCTTCTCTTTCCTACAGGGAGGGAGGCCCACCAACGTGAGAGGAAAAAACCCTTGAATATGTTAAAGAAAAAGAAGACAGTAAGAAATTCAGCATTTTAAGTTTGTGCATTTGAGAATGCTTCGCAGAATAACTCCAACTTTTGTGACTTCTGTCGTCATGCTCAATAAAGAAAATGTCCATCTCTTTCTGAATTGCAGATGACACATTCATTCTGCGAGTCTTAATCTTATAAGCGTATTACAGAGTATATGCCCGAAGCAATTATGCGTGATGAGAAAAGGATGTCTGTGTTGTGTCTTGTTACATTACAAATCTAATTCTTCACACAAATCATTTACATGTGACCTTACAGCGACCTATATATCTCTTTAGTGTCGCTATCCAAGATTTACTGTCACCTCATGCCACAACAACGCGGTGCTAAACTTATTACATCTTCCACTTTACAGGCAGAAGTTTGGAAAAGTTAATTTGTAGGTCAGGTGTTTGCTAGGAGACACAGGGAAGCATGCAAAGCAAAGCATTAGGAATGAGTTTGGTAATGATAACTTTGCCACTGGAGGCATATACAGAAAGAAATCCAGAATTATAATAGAAACTCTTGGGACTGACATTTCGGGCAATCACACTCCGTCTTCTCAAAATACAGTACATCACGTCGTGCATCATACATCCTCACAGGGAGCAGGGTGTTTTTGAGCTGAGGGCTACCTCGCGCTCAAGAAGAAATGGTTCATGTCGGGTAATAACATTTCAAACTTTTCTTTTTTTAAATTGCAGTTTGTTAAGTCACTTTCATGTGCACACAGTTGATGTACCTTGATAACCTTTCATCCAGTAAATGTGAGAGCTGGTTTTAACGATCAGTCACATCAACTTGGCCAACAATTTGGAGGTCCAGTGTGGATGATTTAGGGCCAAGAAATAGAATACGAGTATGTTTTCTTTAGTGTATAATCACCTGAAAATAAGAGTTGCATTACCTTAGAATGAGCCGTTGTATTTACATAGGAAGTGGATCCTCATCTATGGACGAAATAACAAAAATAAAAGAGAGAGACACACAAATATAGCAATATAAAATGCACACATATAAAGACAGAATAACATCGGTAAGGGCAATTACAAATGTGAAAAGATTAGAAAATGCTAAAATATGAAAAACCACTACAGACAACCAAAGGCTATTGAAAACATGTACATTTTAAGATTCGTCTTAAAAGTGTCAATGGAGGGGGAGGATTTAATTGAGAGTGGGAGGCTATTCCAAAGCTTTGGAGCAGCTACCCCAAAGGCATGAACTCCTTTACCCAACAGCCTCGATCATGGGACAGTTAAAAGACAATGTTCGGAGGATCTGAGAGGTCAGGAGCTGGAATAGGGGCGGAGAAGTTCAGCAATGTTCTGGGGTGCCAGCTCATGTATGGTTTTAAAAAGAATTGTATGAATTTAAAACCAAATCTGCAAAACACACTGGTATCACTTGAAAATGACAACAATTGGATGGGTTTAAGTAAGAAAACAAAATCTTCTTACCACAATTCTTCGGTCCGTCCAATGATTGTTAACGGTCATCAGGTCTGTCAGGCTGGAGAAACTTTAATGGTAATGTGACTGAAAATATTTAAGACCCATTGAATCTGAATTTAAGACAGTTTAAGACTTTTTAAGGACCTGTAGCTCGGCCAGGAGCCAGTCTTGACATGCCAAACAGTGAAGGAGAAACACGGATTTGTAATGCGAAGCTGCTTTATTCAATTTTTTTACTAATTTAAACAAACATGCAATGAGACCTCTGCAGGTAATTCAGCTAATAACCACCTTGAACAATAAACACTGACGGAATTTTAACTGGTAGAGCTTTTAGCTGGTTGCAATCTGCACCTCACCTGTAGGTGCCGCTAAATCCCCTTTAAATCTCACACACTTGTACTTAAAATCAATATGAATTTATTCGGATAGTGAAGTTTTTTTTTCTATTCTTAAAATGAGCCCACTTCACAAGAATGCTCAAGTATGGTTGCTTAGTAAATCCGTTTCATGACCTGCTTCCACTTAATTCACTCAGTCAATCAAGTAGTACATTTATTACACTTAAAGAGGGGAGAATCCCAAAGTTCACAAAGGCTTCTACACTTCTCCTCTCGTCTGAATATCCTCAAGATACCTGATATTGACCAAGTGCTATCCTCCAGATCCCACAATCCAGCAGAGGTTCACTCAGCCTCTTCAGGGATTCAGTGTGGATCAGCCCTTGTCACAGTTGTATAATATAGGCCAGGATTAGGGAGTTAAAATAATGAGCCGAAAAAGCAGATGGGGGTGGGAAGGAAACTTTTCCGCTCAATTTAAGAGAGACACTTTTGAGGGAAAACTTTAAGAAGACAATTATAGCATGACGTTCCTGAATTGTTCATCAGGATGACTTGAGATTTCGAACGCAGCCGAGCAGATCAAAACAATTATTTCCTCAGTCATGCCACACTTGACATGACAATGCAGAAAGCCATAATCATTTCAGTCCTTAGCCACCATAATTAATAATAGTCCCTTCAAAACACACACTTAGGAGTACTCTGCCCCACAGGGGACAGGCATATGTAATTATTCTTCTTAATTAGCGGTCTGAAAGTGTATCTGATTAAGTTGTAAGACGGATCTTTGACTAATTCAATTTGGACTGCAGTCTGCAGCAGTTTGAGAGCATCACACCATTGACTGAACATAACAATTCCTGCAGTGCACCAAGGGATAAAACAGCACAGCCATTAGGTCGCACCTGTGAGATGGCCACAAACTAGGGCCGTGTTTGTCACGCCGTAGTTGGCCAGCTAAATTGCATTTTACTGTTTCTCTGATACAGCATCAGGCATTAGCTTGTTTAGTGAGTGTCACCACTCTGAGGCTGATTCAGCCTTCTGATGGCCACATACAGTGACACAATATGTAGGCGTTTGTCTATTTGATTATGATTTTACTGAAATTCCCTTTAATTTGAATTAAACCAAGAAGCACTTAATCAGTTTGAAAGGTTGACATTAATCAGATTCAGCTATAAATGTCTCTGTGATTAGAATTTCAAGGCCTGCTTATGATAAAAAGAGGCCACAGAGGTATTGTATATATGCTATATCCACATGTCCTGTTGTCAAGCAGTTTTTTTCTTTAAAGTGGGCTCAAGCCAGCTGATGATGTCACCTGCAACTCAGTTGGTCAAATTGCTGGCAGCTGGTTTGAGAACATAAAGCACGTCACCTGTTTTAACAGCTAATCGGCTTGTAGTCCGCTGATCAAGTCAAGATGACTGCAGGTGTGTCATTACTACTGCAAATGCAGCTGTAGCCAGTATCTCACTATCACTATCCTCATTCATATTTTAAGAAGCTACAAATTATATTCAGCCACAAAATATGCCTGAAAAGCTGCAAATCAGAATGGAAGTACAGAGAGTTGTTGCATAGAGATTGGTTGTGACCCGGCAGGTTTTTAGAATGTTGCAGAACGGTTCATTGCAATTATTCGCCTGTTTCAGCTTGTCTTGTTGCAAATCTTGCGAAACTGGGCTCCATTGGATCTGCTGGCTTTTGTATCAAGGATACACTGGATTTTGAGTTGAAACTGGACCATCAGTGCCAACAGGTCCTTCAAATTAAAGGCTAAAATAAGTTGTTTTTCACCTTCCTTCAGAACGAAACACAGAAAAGTGTTTTCTGATCTGACACACCTATCAGCAGTCCATCATTATTTCTCTGCACTTACCAAACCAAAAAATAAGTTTAGCAATAATGATTTGACAACACTACTGTTAAGGTTTGGTTAGGTTTAGGGAAAGAGCTTAGTTTTGGTTAAAAATCACTACTTTGTTAAGGTTAGGGGACCTTTTTTAGCGTGGTTACAATAATAACTAGAGGGTCACTGGCAGAGTTCAGACCATCACCAAGTCAGAATGCCCTTTCTTGCAATGTTAATGAAAGTGAATAAGAATTTGTTTATCTGCCCCCATGATTCAGATTTTCTCCAAAATGTAATGGGTTCTTCCTTTGCTTATACTACACCCCTCCACCAAGTTTAATGAAACTCAGTAGTTTTTCTTCTGAGAAACTGACAAACTAAATGACACAAACCAAACTAAAAACATAACTAGGAACTAGGAACTTGAAAGCCTTTTTTTGTCATCGCATAGGAATACAATGAACTTAGTTGTGACACTCAAGTGATGCAGGGCATCATACAGGGCATTCAGTCCCTGATAAAAATGCAATAAATAGATAAATATCAAAGTATTTAAAGTGCAACTAAATGCTTTGTGGATGGAAAAATGGCCATAGTAAACAATATTTGATATTTGTTAACCTCCTTAGCGGAGGTAAACATATAGATATGGGTTAGGGAACGATAGTGGCCATGGTTTAAATAATACAGTGTTGACTTATGGTTGGACATGGGAAACAAACAGCTGTTTCTCTGACATACCAAGCTGACGGTCAGCTGTTGGTCAATGTCGGGCCATCAGTGAGCATCTGTTGCCTTAGTTGTTGCAGTGTGTCCTGCACTGTTGGCACTAGTTGGCCCTTGTTGTTGTCTTTGTCCAATTCATCATGGTGAATTGGTGTTGGAGTTGGCAAAGCCCATCAGTGAAGTAATCACTCTGATTGGCAGTTGAGAAGAGAAATGGAAGTGAGGAAAGCAAATGACTAAAGTCAAGAGGGCTTGAAATCAAGACAAACGTATTGTGTTTTTCGCCACTGAGCTCTTTAGCAGAAATGGTTGGTGAGCGCACGGTAAATATCCTGTGTTGTTTCAACTTCAGTTAGTGTTGTCAATATGCCAACTGGCTAACTAGTTTCTTGAATCTGTCCTGTTCGATCTTCCAGTTTCCCATTTTCAATAACGAATTCAGACTACCACCACCTGTGGGTATTTAGAGTTATCTCCTCTCACGCAGGCACAGAATGTTTGTGCAAGTTAGCTGTTGTGCTGTGTTTAAGTGCAAGTTTCTGACCAAGACACAGGCAATGTGAGGCGATGAAACAGTCACCCCTTGTCCCCACTGGTTCTTTGATGTCAGTTTGGTGTGTCTGGGCCTTAAGACCCATCCATCAACCCCGGATTCCTCCCTAAGAAGACTTTTCCGCTCTGTAATGATATCCCCTGATGAAAAGATTATTGTAATGTAACATGCCTTTTTTTTCACCAGACCATTTCCTCCTAAATGTATCATTATCAGGGGGCTTCTTCTCATTATCACATACTTGACATTTGCCATTGTTGGACCATTTCACTAATCACGAGAACCACAGTACGCTAATCAAGCTTTGAATTTCGGTCACAATAACAATAACGCTGCTGGGTCATGAAGGCATGGATACCTGAATGGAGTGAGAACTAGGCTTTCATCCATATTGTTTTGGTTGGTTGTGTCCAATTCCTTTGGGCAAAGAGTTTACCTGTGCTGGTCCAGGGCCGGTGATTGTGTTGACGAAAGCTGCCCACTTGAGTAGTGGGGCAAATTGTACATGTGGCATTACTCAAGAAGACACAATCCCTTTTGTTTGTATGGGATGATTTATCAATGTGACTCATCGTAACAAACTTTTTCATCTTTCCTAATGCCACAGGAGTGTGGCAGAATGACAGCTCACCCTGTCAGAGCTGTCCAATTGATTGGACACTTGTCAATTCGTCTGACTTATCTTTGCCTGTCTTGTTAAAGCACTGTGAACCCAAAACGGAGTGTATGCAAAATGTAATCAAGAGCCAATTAAAACTAGAAGTGACATGAACCATGAATCCACTGAAGGGGCAGAGGTCCAGTGACAAACCCCTGTGAGGCTGAACTCTGTTGCCTGGATCCATGTTCATAGGCAGGGCAGCATCATAAAACAGCACGGCTTGGAGGACCCTCTGAGACTACAAACAGGAAACTGACACTGGTGGTGGTGGGAAGCAGGGTCGAGCATCAACCAAAGTGCAATGAGTGCTACAACATGTCAGGTAGAGTGTCATATACACGAAGCAGTGAGAGGAAAGGTCCACCCCACAGAGAATTATAATCAAAGCACGAGGATCAGAAGGCAGAGTCATGTGGGCCGGTCACCATTACAAAGCTGTGTATGCAAAAGATAGAGCATGTTTTCCTCTAATCTTCTCACTGTGTACACAACAGCGCACGATTCCTATTGTAAGCCACAGTCATCATGAAATCATACACACATGAAAGAGCTTAATGTCTACATCGTGCCAGCCCCCACAGTTAGCCACAGATTGAAATATACAGCCCCATAAATAAACCACAGAGGGCAAATGATGTTGAATTAGAGTGGGAGAGGATTGCACATCGGGTCAGCATTTTGCGCTTGTTCAAGGAGACCCACAGTCCAATGTGAGACAGAAGTTAAAGGATATCAGGTGAAAGGCTAAACGGAAAGCATGCAGAGGCAATTGAGGTAGCTATTGTAGCTCTTCCAGCAATAGCCCGTCATATCTAAAGTGCAGTGGAAGTGACCGTATCCACTTTGGGGATCATGATACAACAGTTCATACTCATACAACAGTTTTTGTTGGTTAAATTGCACCAGGGTCTTACTATGAATTGTGCTTTGTTTGTTTGTTTGCTCGCGTGATTTACTGTATTTCAAGATATTAACAATAGGGGTTGATGTCTTTTATGACAGGCCAAATATGTGCTTTATAGCAATTCAACTACCAAAATAAATGTTGTCTTTCTACATTTCTGCAAACCATGGATGTGTTACGTTTGTACATTACATGTTGTAGCAAGCAGGGTTTTTTGCCCATTAACTGTCATGGGGCTTTGTTCCTTGGTCAAGTGACTGCTGCTCGGGTGTGCATTTCCAACCTTGCTTCTGTGTTCGTGGCATGGTCCACAGTTTGGCGAGGCTGACGTCATGTCTCTTTGTAGTCTGGTTTCCCAGCGATTGTAAGGTATGCATTCTTGCAGCTTCACTGTGCTGCATGTTCATAGTGTTTGTCATTGCCAGTATATCTTCTTATGCCCCTTGTTTTGGCTGGCTCATTTTTGGCAAACAGATCTGAGTGATGTTGTCCTTCGTTCTTTGTAGAGGTACGCTGGTGTATTTTATGTAGCTAAGTTTAGTTGGCTTCTATTTGGCCTGCAGCTACGGTAAAGCCCTTTCTTTGTCTCTGATCTGCTCTATTAATAGTGAGCGAGCCACGGTCTGGTGGCCCTCATCCACCTTTTGTCTGGGAAGCCGTGTCATCCCTCTCTGGTATGTATATGTAAATCTGAATTGGCTTACTTTTAATTCAAGTGTAACTTATAGTTGGTAAATTCAGTGTTTCTGTGCACCTGACAGGCACTTATATGCCAGGCTGTGCATCACGGTGGGTGGCCTGTTTCATAGCTGTGGCCTCCACTCGCATTGAAACTGCTGCTTTGTGTCTTTGAGGGTTGCCTCTACATATTTTGACACCTCCGTTCCTACACAACCAGTTTGACTTATTATTTTCTTTTCCTTTATTTTTGGCTAACTTAATTGGTTTGGCTCTGCCGCCTTGGCCAGAAGTGTGTGCATGTGTGCAGTGCCCTTTCAAACTGTATCGACCATATTTGAAATAATGTAATTTAAAGTTAAAAAAAAGAAAATGTTGTTGAATAAAATTAACGTTTATATTTTTGAAACCACATCGTGATTTTGACCATGTGTGAAACTGTCTAAAAGTGATCTAAAAAATTTCAAGGAGATGAAATTCCCCTGTGTGGCATTGTCTACAATACTAAATCCTAGATAATGCAAAAACTACTTGGTTAGGGTTAGGAAAAGATCATGTTTTGGCTTAAAATACCAAAGTGGTGTCTACAAACAAGGCTGGAAATGGCCCAAAAAGTACCACCCTTTGTTTGTATCGAGCAGTGTCTGCTGCTGTCTGCTCTGTCGGCTCTCTCGGCTGTTCAGATGAGAAACTCAACTCATATATGTGCAATCTGAACTATGTCACATGTGGGAAATAGACCATATCAGTAATATATCCCTGTTTTGCAGAAACATACAGTGCCGAAATTTTATTCTGGAAACTTAGCTGATCATAAGTCAGGACAGCCAAGACAATTGACCTATGGCTAGCCCTCTGGACAACAGCTAACAATGATGTACGATCACCAAAGTACAAAAACTAGAACAAAATAGGCTAATGAACTCCCAGCAAACAAGGTGACATGCTGAACAATGCAGCTAGGAGCTAACATTAGGCTAACATTAGCTAGAGATGTTAAAGATAACTTTATATTTCTTTCTAGCAAAGTGACAATATGTTGCCTCAAACACGATGTTGTCTTACCTTAGAACAGATGTAGTCATCATTGTTAATCTTATTCACATTGAGCTGATGATGTGGTCTAACGCTACCGCATAACTTTATCCAAAGGAGAAACTTTTCTTGGTTGAGATGTGATTTAGGAAAGGATAAAAAAAAAACACCTCGTCACCCAGCCTCTCAGGATACCTTGTGTCAGAGTTGCATGTACCCTATGCACACCGTTTGACCATTTTCAAACTTCAAATGTCCAAAAAAGCTCATAAAACTGAACAAAACTGACTTTCTGCAATGCATTTCAATGGACGTCCAGGCAGAGAATGTCCGAGTGTATGGGAATGGCTATACGCACTGTGATTGGCTCATTGTGTTTGGGGGGGGGGGGCTAGCCATAGGTCAATTGCATACTTTCAGTGTGCAGCGTACAGCATGTCTTTGACCTGGTATGAGTAGATGAGAGAAGTGTGTATAAATCCCAATAATAGCTGCACAGCAATGCTTACAACACCTTCTTGTGTCACTTTGATGCAAGGATGTAAAGTGTGAGACACCCTTACTTAGGGAGCACCATATGTTAAACACTGCTGTTATCCAGATTTAACAGAAAATTAAAAAAAACTACACAAAATGAATCACATTAAATGGTATACAGCTATATGCTTATAGTGTGTTCATGTATCTGTGTGTGTGTGTATGTTGGGGTGTTATGGAACAAACCAAACCTCTTTGAGTCAAATTCAATTTCACAACTCAAAATAAGATACCTGCCAATACTTTATCTGTTCAGGCGTGAAAAATGCAGCTTCATTCAAGCAGATACAATAGCTTAAGGGGCTTACACTTGACATTATATCAATACGCACATAATATCCTCCTGTTACTACTGTTCCTTTCCAACAGTGTTTATTTGATGAGTGAGACTCTCCCGTAATCAGCATAAATCACTGACTTCTCTTATCATTCTAATATTTCTAAAGCATTGTTAATTTCAGCTCACATAATCAGCAGTAACAGATAACGCATATTATGCATATTATTTGGACGCTGTTCAAATGCAGAGGCCCTTTTTGTGCTTTTTATTTACCTTTGAGAATATCTGTGACCACTGGAGTGTTGGGGCTTCTATTAACAATGAATAAACAAAAATGAAAAGAGACAATGAGGAAAGGCTCTTTCATGAAAGGTGATATCAACAGAGGCAGGGTTCATGAGAGTGCTTGACTGTAATGGAGATAGACTGCCGATAGCTTCGGGGGGATGCGATTTTATTGAAGCCATTGTGACACTCCAATATCACCTCTTCTTAGATATGAATTATTGCTCCTTTGAGGGAAACTGGATGAGAAACATTTAAAATCTAGATGACAGCTTCAGCAAACGTAAACAGTTGTGTTTGTATCCACATGTTGTCGAAGAGAACTCTTTGACTTAAATTAAAATTCTATAATATCTGTGCTTTTCCACCCCTAAGAAACTGCTGGAGCGTGTGCCATTGTCTTTGGGTGTGTGTCGGGTGTTTTTTCCCCCGTCACTGTTAATTAATTAGATGGCTGGCAAAGGGCCAGTCAAACTCATTTGCCCTGTGATCTTCCAGACGGACACCATTTACAGCCAAACGCCCTTCTACCCTCTATTCATTTATGTGCTAAAATTTAACCATATCGCAGCGCCTCTACACGCAAACAGAGGTCAAGGGTGACAGAGTCAGTGTCAAGCTTGGTGTATTTCAGACAGGCATGTTCAGAAAAGAGGAATCCAGAATGTGGAAAGCAGCACAAGGTCAAGTGTTATTGGCTGGAAAAAAACCCAGCTGCTTTTCATGCCGTCATGTTTGTTCGTATCGATCGTTCACGCTCAGTGATGAATATATATTTAAGTATTTAGCATGTGTGTTGAGAAGTGATAGATACAAAGGTCAGTCTGGCAGTGACCTATTGCATAGTAACTGAGGTCAAGAAGTGAAGACAATTAAAGATCTGGTATGAAGAATTTAGGAGCATCTATTGGAAGAAATAGTAATATTCATAACTATGTTTTAGTTTGTAACCACTTGAAAATAAGAATTGTTGTGTTTTCCTTACCTTATAATGAGCCATTCATATCTACATATAGTCCTCCTCCATAGAGTCTGCCATTCTACAGTAGTACAGAATGGACAAACCAAACACTGACTACTTGTACATGCACAAAATTATTCGGTGTTTTGCCCTTATTCCAAAAAATACTCCTACTAAGTCGTTAACATGGCTATTGAACATGAATATTCCACAAAGTTTCATGTCAAAAAATAGAACTGCTGGAGCTGCGTGTGCGCTGTTTTCTTCTTTGTATCAAAATAGGATCTTCAAAAATTTCCACGGGGATGGACTTGTTCGACCATGCAAACAAAACCTCCCTCAGTCATACCATTAATTGTGTTTTTGAAAATGTCTGAGTTGCAGTATTTCTATATACCCACAAACCTTTTTGGCCCTGATCACACGGAAAGCATTTTGCAGGTTTCAAAACACGAGGTGCACCACGCTGCCTTTTTCTTAAATTGAATGCCACCAGTGAAAACAAAAAAAACACTTGCTGCGTCTAGTTATTTATTTTTTATTTCACAGTAATTCGTCTCTAGTTACTAAAATGTTGAAGCACAGGGTAGTTGCTCTGGTTGAGGGTGAGAGGCTGTCAGCAAATAGTTTGTTGGGCACAGGGAAACGGAGATCTGTGTGGGCACATGAGACCCTAAAAAAAAGGGTGGATCATGGGGAGTACCACCAGTTGGTCCAGGAACTTTGCCTCCATGATGGCCACTTCCAGGCATATTTTAGGAAGACTCAGGGGCAGATTGACAGCCTGCTGTCTATTGTCGGGCCGTATAGCTCTACCACCAGTTTCTCCTCCTCTGTTTACCAACTGTAAACTTGTTGTCGTGACCACCATAGAAAGCCCGCTTCTCAAATCATCTGATTGGACAATGGGAAGAATCGATGACCAAAAAAGGGATGACACGCGACGCTTTTCAGCTCTGAGTTGAAGTTATTTCAACACGAGGAGTTCAGAGCGCAAAAACGCCAGGCCCCTAGGGCACAGAAACACGACGCACATTCCAGCGCTAAAACCATGAGCAAAAAGTTCAATTCTCATTAAAAACAATTACAAAAAGCTGCCTCTATTGATCGGGGCCTTCGTCTTCCATAGTGTAGAAGATGATGGGTAACTTCTTCTGTCCAGAAATACGAGGCCCGTTTCCACTGCAGGAACTTTGGGGTAATTTTACAGGGCCGGGGCCGTTGGTGCGTGTCTCCACCGTAGGAACCACCCCCGAAGGACAGAGTTCCGGAACTTTTACAGGGGCTAAACAAGTCCCTGCCTCGGAGTAGGTACTCAGAACGGCCCCGAGAAACTCCTGGCTGGGACTTGGGGATTACTTGGTGCTGATTGGATATACTCAAGGCGGGATGTGACGTTTTGTAATTACTATGGTTATCGTAGATTAGCTGGGCTAACAGTTAGCTGTTAGCTGTTAGCAGTGTCTGTATTAACTCCTTAACTCAATATACGATCCGTGAAAAAAACATTTTTTCCAGCGGATAACTTAGTTACAACATGATTGAGCTAGCAAAGCAGTTTTGTGTTGCTATGTGTGGTATTTATTCAGTTTTGGGAAATCACGATGTCTAGAAAACATCAGTAGTGGCTGCAGCTGACAGGGACAGCTAACAGCAGCAGCAAAGCTAACATCAGGACGTCATCTGTTAAAAGCCTCCCGTTGTCGGATACGACATGAAACTGTTCCAGTTAGCTCGATCATGTTGTAACTAAGACATCTGCTGGAAAAAATATTTTTTTCACGGACCGTTTATTGAGTTATTTAATTAATACAGACGCTGCTAACGGCTAATGGCTAACAGCTAACGGCGTCTCTACGTTGCCCCGGTCAAAATGGTTGCGCAACAATTACGTCACATCCAGAGCCCGGTAACTTTACAGGAACCTTCCTCCTGTGGCGACACGGCGGTTGAGAGGGCCGAGCGAGAGGACATTCCTGTAGTAGTTCCTGCCCCCCAAATAGTAACCAGGAACTTCTTCAGTGGAAACGGGCCTATGGACTTTTCTTTTATCTCTACCCCACTGCCTTGCAAACTATTGGCTGGTTGGTTTGTGTACAGTGTATCCATGACAACACACAAAGCTGACCATAAACAGACAAGTGGCCATGTATCAAAAAGAGCAGTAAAAACCCCACTTGAGATGCATATTCTGACAGCGCCGCACACGTCTAAGGAATGCTACTGAAACCTGAATATAACCGACTTATCCCATGTCTTATTGAAAAATGCTATACCCAGACACAATATGCTGTTTACGTGACCTGTGTCAGATTCAGAATATTGTCATACTCAGAATAATAGAGGAAAATTACTGAGCATGTAAACATAGTCACTGACTTTAGAAAGGGCCACACGCATGACACACACTTGACACACAGAGTTTCAGTTCTGCAACGTCACTGCTAGTTGCCACTAAATCCTACCCAATGTTCCTTTAATAGGCAGCCTGTATTTCTACAGCAGTGATGTTAAATACCCAGCAGAATTTTGTTTTGTATTTAATTTTAAAAATTCCAAAGTCTTCAGATTTATATTTTTATATAATGCCACCCTGCTGATACAGACAAACTACATATAGTATACTTCACAAAACATAGTAGTACATTTTGCAGATGAAGAAAACATCTAAATTATCTCTTCGCCATCTGGAGTTACAGTGAACTTTCAGAGGCCACGCAGACATTTTGCTGAAGGCGTCTGTCAAGATATTGGATTTAATTTCTGTAGGCTATTCTGAATTTTCGCCAAAGCCACGTCAATTAGTCTTAACTCCTCTTCTTAAGGGTACAACTTGTTACACAAGTTGGAACATTTTTTTCTGTCTATGAATATTTCAGACCATGACCTGCATCTCAGCGCTGTGCTGTGGAAAGAGTTGAGTAGAAAAGGAATTAAAAACACTGATTGTCAGTGAAGTTATTCTTTTTAATAGCCTGAGGGATTATGCTAATAGTTTGACAATCAATCTCATTCAGTGTTGTAGCTTTAGTGATTTAAATCTGCTGCAGAAACTACGCTGGATGCTACTCTGTATCACTGCTCATTTTGTGGGGAAATTAGTTTTCAAGTTGAAATTAATTCTACGAACTTGTCTAAATCTATTTTTAACTTTTATGTCACTACTTTATAGTTCAATCTACCCTGTGATATAATCACCACAAAATACGTGATATTCTTTACATCCTCCTGACCCAATTAATAGTAATGGTTCAGGAGGATTGCTTGCCATTTCCATAAAAGAAATTAAAGAGCGCTGGGATTTTACCATTCGTGCTTTCGAGGTTTAATGTTTGTAATGCTCACTCGGCATGACCTTGGCTTTTCCTTGCCTTTTCACAGCCAGCTTGGACGGAGAAAATAGGAAAAAAAAAGGCAGAAGAGATCTGGTGAGGACAGAATCTCTGCTACAGAGTCCCACTCTTTATCTTTCACTCATCTGTCACTGACTGTTTCTCCTCCACCTCACTGGCAAGGCAAAACACGGCCTGTGGTTCTCCGCTCCCTCGACAGGGGCCCTCGCTGACCCCCCAGCAGTAATTTTAGACTTCATGTCGGCTGCGCCAGAGAGCCAGCCCCAGCTAATTCAAGGTCATAGTTTTTATTATTTTATTTTGGAGAATAGAGGCCAACCTGTTCTCGGGCACTGTGCCATGTTAGAGACAGCTGAACCATTGCATTATATTTCTGTAATCATTTTGCCAGTGTCTGTAGGAGTCTGTTATCCATATGTCCATTTCTCTGTTCTGGTTTAATAGAATATTTTAGTGTTAATTTTGTGCTTGTTTTCCAACTGAATTAATGATGCCAAAAGTCCTCTTTGTATTTGTGTAAATATAATCGTGTAATGAGCAGAGAGTGGGAAGACTAAAGCTCCTTGTGGCAAAGGCTGCCTCAGAGAGAGCTGAGACAGACATGCATGACACATGAGGATTGCAGCAGTTGGACACCACTTGCTCCCATGCTGATGAGCGAAATCCTGGTCACTGTTACTGGGTGGAATAATAAAGTAACAGCGGGTCTGACTGCCGGCAGGGAGTTGGGCTCGCAACAGTAGTGCCAGTCACATTCTCGTACATGCGGTCATGTTCGACATTTACAGTAAATGTTGACTTCAGATGCCTCTCGTTGTCATGCTATGTCAGAAAAGTTGAAGCGTGACCGAGAAATGTGTTTGGACAGCTCTGGTGTCGCCAACCATTCCAGGGGACATCATCCTTCTACAGACAGTGCGGTCAGAGCGGTCCTTTTGTAAGGACTGACATCTACATAGAACCACATCAGTGGTTTAGAGCGACAGGTCACTTTTTTACACTAACACTTGCCACTGGCCACTGTGGAGCTCCTGGTCTTGATCCAATGGAGCAAACCAACAAGCACTTTACAAATGGTCCTCTAGACTGCAATCAAAGCGTTATACTCCCATACTACACCAATTAAAGACTTTAGTTGTTCTTTTATCTCAGACATGTGAGGATGTTACATACCTTGACATGTTTCGGCGGAAACTTCCGCCTTCCTCAGAGGTGTCACTTGGTGGTGGTTGTGACGTGTCTTTATCAGCTGATCTGTCAATCAGCCGATATTAGGGAGGCGTGACCTTCCTGTCAAAACCTGACAGGACGGTCACGCCACCTGCTGTCCGTCTGCCGCCTCTCCAGGACGCTGCTCCAGGTGTGGGAGAGCATGTATGCCCCCTCATCCCTGTTCATCGTCCCTGGGCCCCGCTTCCTTATTTGTGTGAGACCGTGAGACATGGGCACCGCGTTCATGTGTGTTCACGTGCTTTCGCTGGTCTCACGCGCAAGTGCACACACGTAAACACGGCGCACAGAGAGGCAGTTTTAGCTGCAGGCTACAATGAGGCTAAAAACAGAATTCATGATGTTTTCCCAAACAACTTTTTATGTCGGGGCTTCAGGACACTTGGATCACTACAGACGAGCAGTATGGAGATATTTTGTGGTTTCAATTATGTGTTTTTGGACGTTTGAATCTGGGGCGCCATAAGCCTCCATTAGGTGGAGTTGTGCTGCTACCCCCTCTCCCCTTGGATCTCCGTAAGTGTTGTGAAGACTCTAAAGCTTCACCTGAGCCTCCCTCGGAATATGGGTGAGTAGATAATGGGTGAATTTCCATTTTTGGGTGCACTATCCCTTTAAGTGACATAAGGAGAAAACCTAAGGTGTTTTTTGCAACTGGTCCCTGGATCTTATTTCATCAGAAAAAAAAGGTGAGCACAGATAAGCAGGTGTTAGCTAGGTTAGTCGATGGTCTCAGACATGCCAAACAGCGTCGGAGAAACACTGATTTGTAACGGGAGACTGCTTTATTCAGTGTTTTTACTAGTTTTATGCACCGAGTCTGTTTGTTTTGGAGAGGAAAAGACCTCTGTGGTCAATTTGGTTCATGTTAAAGTCTAGAACAGAAACAAGGTTAGCACATGTTAAGTTATCCGAGAAAGTAGGTGAGCAAACATTTGTAGGTGCTGGGCTACAGGGTAGGAGAAATTCAGATCTTTTTTTTTTTTTTTTTTTATGTGAAACTGCTTTATTCATTGTTTTTACTAGTTTCAACCACCTGGTTAGTTTGTTTTGAAGAGGAGGAGACCTCTGAGCAGTGAAGTCTGAATCTAACCTGGAGAAGTTTCAGCTGGTTGCACTCTGCAGTCCTCACCCCTAGATCCCCCTGAATCCTCAACACTGGACCTAAAATGACATCATATATTTTGTCAGATCAAATATGATATCATATAGAATCTATCAGTACCATTTATGAAAGAGAAATCATGTCTGACAGTTTATGGTGTTCATTTTTGCCTACATGGCTAGCAAACATTTTTATTAAGTTATCATCTTGCGGGGCCGTGCAGCAGAATGTTTTTATTTATTTGAAATAAACATGTTGTTTCTGAATGACTGATGCCGCCTGATAGCCCTTGCGAAGCAGAGTACCGTTAAACTTCACTCACAACTTTTCCAGATCGATTTCCTCCTTCTCACCTCCACAGGATCACATCATTAGATTTGCCTGGTTAGGTGACACCTACACGTCTGATGGGTGATGGATGTTTTATATATAGAGACCAAATGAAACCCCACCCCCCACCACCGCCACACACCTCCCTGTCATACGCACACACAACTCTGATGTTCCTCCTATCATCTTCTATCAGAGAGGCAAGATAACCTCAGAGCCAATGACAAACTTTGACAAATGGCTTGTCTCCAAGCACCTGCAAGAAGATGGAACTGACAGACTCCTTCACCTTTCCTCTTCCTCCAAGCCTTGGGCTGTGCCAAGCAGGCATAAGTGATATACTGTAGGACGTTGCTGGGTGTAAGTCATGCTCCTTCCGTTTCCTCCAGATTGTGAGGGTCTCCATCTATCATTGTCAGTCACCTCTCTCTCTCTCTTCGCCTCTGTCCGTCTCACCCGCTCTGTCTGTCCTGTGAGCCTTGTCTCTTTACTCATTCACCCAAAGGTCACTCTTCCATCCTCCAATCCCCGATGTTTAGTCCCTCCGCCACTGGAGCAGTCTGCAGATATCTATAGCTCTGTACAGATGGCTGATAATCTGGCCTGGGGTCATTATGAATCCTAGCCAGGGCCCTGACCGACGGCTACTTTCCCCTTCTGTCAGTCCATCTCCATAAACGTGGCCTAAAATGAGCCATTCATCTACATTTCCAGACATTTGGCTTTTCTTGGCAAATACAGCTCAGCTATTTTGCCTGGAGATTCCGAATCCATACGCTTTATTTAAGCAGACAAAGATGGATATGCGCTTGAGTTGTGGATAAACTGCATGCACGCACACCCTCTCACTCTCACACACACACACACACACACACACTGGTGATCACCCCACCAGTGCCATTTTGCGAGCTAGTTTATCATAAGGTTCTAACCGAGCGGTGTAGCGCAGCACTGAAACACTGAGCATTAAAGATTTTACATGCCACCTGGCAAAAGTGTTTTGTAGTTTCTGTCTGTTTAATATTATTCCTGATTTATGGAGTAATAAGAAGTACCACCTACAAGTATGATTCAAAGTCATGTGAATAATTTTAATTTAATTTTTAAAAAGTCAGATGGGAATCCTGAAAATTCCAAGCTCATCATTCGCCATGAGTCCTCACCCCTGGTCTCTTCCTACCCCCCCTCTGTCCTTACAGTGAGTCAGTTTTTCATATTCTCAGCACCCTCCATGCATCATTCACGCTGTTGCCTCCTGTTTTCCCTCTTCCCCTCATTATCCTGCCATGTGCCGAGTCCATTCGCCAAACCCCGGTCTCTGTCTAATGTGGTCACCTGACAGCTACCCGTAGTCTCCGCCCTCCTTCCTCTTAGTGTTCATCACCATGTGACACTGCTGACCTTCATCGGACGTTGTTTCCATTAGTTTGACAAATCCGGCACGTCAAAGCAGCTTTGTTGACATGCAGGTGTGGGATCACCACTGAATGGGATTCTCATAATGAAAGGGTCAGAGGAAGTGATGGCGTCCGTCAGGGGTCAGCAATTAGGTGCAGTCAAGGGCCGCTGTTTTCAGCACTATTTCGTAGGACGCACGCAATTTTACAGGTGCAAGAATATATTTATTTATATTTATCTGTTGGCCGCTTTTGCCGACACCTATATGCGGTTGGCCACCGCTTACTCCAAACGATGTTTATATGAATCTAATTTGCATTGGAAAGAACATTTCTACAGGAGACATTATGTCCCCTCTCTTACTGTTTATGCAATAGCAATTTATGTTCACCTGTAACATTTTGTTCTGATGCAGGAAGTAGTGTGAAATTGTTGCACAGCAGAAAAAAATATACTTAAAGTCAGAACTGCCTTTTAGTGTTTTGAGCTGTCCTAACATGACCATAAAAATTGGCATTAGCTGTTGAAGCTTTGCAGTAAGGGACATGTTTTTTAAATCAACATTGCACATACTGTAATTTGTGCTTTCAATTTATGGTGTAAATGGCTTTAATTTTTTCAAAATAAAATGGGGACAAATGCACATATTATGAATATTGAAAAGGGACGTGTCCCCTGCAGATATGCTGCACATACATTTGGTTTGGGGAATATGCATTTTTCATACTTTAAATCTGAATGTTTCATCATTAGGTTAACAAGAACCACAATCCTGCTGGGATTACATTTACTCTGAAATGTATAAATTTAGTTGTGTCTGAATGGATTTCATAGGAGACACAGTTAGGTCTGGTGTGTGTCTTGGTGTGTGTCTCCGACTGTGCATTGTAGTGATCTCTGGAGGCAGCAGTAGCTGTGTCAATCCCAGTGTAGATGAGAGAGAATCTATGACTGCCAAGGAAATGGTATAGCCCCATGAACAGATGACCCAGTGATAAGACACTTTAATTTGTATTTCTGTGTGTGTGTGGGTGTGTGTGTGTGTGTGTGTGTGTGTGTGTGGGTATGTGTGTGTGTGCAGCTGCATGTTTTAATGGGACTATGAGACTACATCTTCTTTTTGTGTGTCCCGGTTTGCTGCTGTTGCAAAATCACACCTTTAATCTCGCCTCGGCACTGAGTCATTTTCTATTCTCTCGGTTTCTTTAGAAATATAATTCAGATCCTTTAAGCAAATCTAATGAATTAATGTGCTGTAGCTATGACGGTAATGTTTAAGATTTCTATGTCCCACCCCGTGAGTCCTCAATCTTTCTTAAGCTATAGATTCATCCTTACACTAACTTAGCTGATGAGAAAGAAAGCTCTAATTCTTTCAGAAGACACTGTATGTGTTTGGATGTGTGTCAGCGAGAGTGTGAAAGAGTGAGTGAAACTGATTTTTACAGTTTTTTTTCTTTGAGTCTCCAGGGCACTGTGATTTCAAGGTTCATATCTCCCAAGTGTCTCACAATATGTCCTCCTGTTTCTTTTTAAGTTACTGAAGAAGCCTTTCTCATGATCAGTCCACAAACTGCAAAGGGCAAGGTTGTGACTTCTGTATCCCGTTGCCTATCCTTCCTCCGAGCACGCACTTGATCTTAACGCAGAAAGACAGTGCAAACAGCTTCCCTCAGATTCGAGCCAGGATATGCAAGCAAGCCTGTCCTTCCTCCGCCGCTACAAAGCACGGACCTTGATTCTTTTTCTGAAGTGTGCACTCGGACCACAGCCTCCATAACGCATTCTATATCTAATCTCAGGTTTCTTGAAGGACAAGGCACATTTGCTCTTTGACAATAGATATGCTTCTCAAAACAGCAGTCAGTGGAACAACAGTGAAGTATGCCCTTTCCATGACAGAACCCTCATCCATCATGAGGACAAGCATCCCAAGTTTATTTCCACTCCGCTTCTTAGATTTACGTGAGAAGATTGCACCTTGAAGTGAGTGTATACCCTCTTATAAACCGTTATAAATTCCATAGATTTTATACTATTTCAAATTTACAGCCACCAGCTATCAACCAGTGATCCATTTCATTCAGAGTGTGCAGCTTTATTGACAGATTTGACCATTACAGTGAGACAACTATTTCTTCTGACAGATGTCTGGCATAACCGGTTGTTCATGTAGTGTGATGTTGAAATGCCTGCATTTAAAATGTAGATTGTTTAACCCTTCATTAAAGGAATACCTCACCAACAAAATGACCATTTGGAAATCAAGGAGTTATATGCTCAAAAAAAAAAGAGAGAGAAGGCTTGTTTTGAAGAGAACATAGAGTTTCAATTTCAGTTCAGTTTTTAATGGTAAGATTTTAGCAAAGCAAAGTTTAGGAAGCATTGAGCAAATAGACTCACAAGTCAGTCTTTAGACGCTTTGCTTAACTAAAGACTGTTGTCTTTCTCCCTGATTTTGTGTTTAGATGGGCGGATACAATTTCAGAGTTTAAAAAAACTCCCTACGTTGCAGAACCAATAGTAAATCTGCAGGGCGGTCCTTCGGTGGCTCGCTGAACTCTTGTGCTCATAAACATAGTTCCTCTAGAAACACGTGTAGCGGTACAAAATGGCTCAGCCGTGCTCGCAGAAAACGCCGTCAAAGTTAGTGGATGTTTGTCGCGTTTGCGGCGACACATTCTCGCCAACTAAAAGAAACAAACATAATCTTTTACAAGGCCATGACTCATCCGTCCGGCCGGACTATAGAGGGAATCGCCAAATACTTCCGGGTAGAAAACCAGCAGAGCTTTTAGCTATATATAGCCTATATATCACATTTTTCAAATCACTGTATCACCGTTTAGACTAATCCGATGTTTGTAAAGTCTATAAACACAATGACTGAACAAACATTACTATTTCTGTGTGCACATTTAGCTGGGCTAACCGTTAGCTGTCAGCCGTTAGCAGTGTCTGTAATAGGTAATAACTCATTAAACGGTCCGTGAAAAAAATATTATTTCCAGCGGATAACTTAGTTACAACATGATTGAGCTAGCAAAGCAGTTTTGTGTTGCTATGTGTGGTATTTATTCAGTTATGGGAAATCACGATGTCTAGAAAGCATCAATGGCTGCAGCTGACAGGGACAGCTAACAGCAGCAGCAAAGCTAACATCAGGACGTCATCTGTTAAAAGCCTCCCGTTGTCGGATATGACATGAAACTACTCTAGTTAGCTCAATAATGTTGTAACTAAGACATCCGCTGGAAAAAATACTTTCTTCACAGATGAGCACACGTTTGATAAAACGGAGTTAAATCTCTCGGCATCTATTTTCAAGCTCTCTGTGTGTTTGTTTCCTTGCGGACGAGAAAAGGAGGGGCGCACATTTCCGAGAAGGCGTGTCTTTTTCAAAAATGCAAGAGGCGTTGCTTTGTTGCCGGCCGTTTTTGCCGGTGTGTTAAACACACTTTAGAAAGGAGTGTCCCCAGACTATCAGAAGGCGGATATCTCTGATTGTCTGGTGGCGAGACTATTGAGCAAATAACTTAAAATGAACCTTGGATTATACTGCACGAATTATGTGGGAGTTTGATACAGTTTGACTGTTTTTAAACGTGGTCCCCAGTTGATGGATCACAGTTTCTGCCAGTGTATTGTTAGTCGGGCTGCCCGCCCACCTACTACCCTTTCTCCATTGCCACTCTTGGCTGAGTAAAGCCATGCCACACCAATTTGTGTTTCCATTTTCAGTTGAGACGCACCATGCCATGCCAAGCTGCGCCGGAGATGGACCTTCTCAGGAGTAGGTCCAAAAGTGGGTAGCAGTGATGTCCCGCCGACTACAGCCACTGCCCGATTCTCCTCCCTTAACAAGCGTCTGTCTTGCGAGACTGAATTTATCTCTGTCTGCAGGAGACCAGAGAGAAAGGCGTTTTTAAAAGTCTCTGTGTGTTCAGCTCTCAGTACTTTTGTAGCTTCTGACTGAATCTCTGTGGTTTGGAGTTGAGTTTCTCTCCTGCGTCCTGTTTTTACTTTACATATCTGCTTTATTTTACTGTTTCATGGTTGCTATCAGCCGCTATAAAAAGTTCTGTGAAGTTGCTGCTCAAAAATTCACATTTCCTTTTTTTGCTGCTTCATAATAAAACATTACACATAACAAAACTTTATTGTGAAGAATCTATAGGAAATGAGATGTTCATGAAGAGCTGCAGACAAAAGGCTCTTACTGCACCTCTGCAAACAGCTCACCTCCAATAAGTAAACTTCTTTTACCTGCCCTGCTGTGGAAAAACACATGCAGCAGAAATAACAGGGGACTTTAGCCGTGGATCAGCACTCTGCTTTTAAACGTCATCACTCAAGACAAGCCGTCATCAGATTAAGACACACCCTGAAGAAGGTAGCCCTTTTATAATGGAATTGCAAATCCCCGCTGTGCTGGGCTGACCGCCCAAACCAAACCAAACCAAACCAAACCAAACCAAGCCATGACTGTCGAAAAAGGGTATAAGTTGACCCGGTGACCTGCCTTAGCATTGGGGAAATTAAAAAAAACAAACAGTGTTTTTAAACTACAGTTGTTCAGAGAAAAGAAATAATACCCTGCTAATGTTACAGTGGACAGTGATAAAAATGAAACCGACTGCACATACAAGCCCTCACACACACATACAGCACAGAGCCACCAGTCTCTGACCTGTTAGCATTTGGCATGTTAGCAGTTAGCCAACAGTAGACCGTTTGGTGTTAACAGCAACATTTCATTAATGTTAACGAGTCAGTAACTGACATTTATATTTACAGTGAGTGAGCTGAGGATAACGCTGCGTTGACGATGAGGAGTCAGAACTCTGCAGTAGCTCAAATCATGTCATTAACGTCAACCATTCACTTACTTACTCCTTTTCATCCCCTATGGGAAATTAGGCTGCAATAAGATGTCTTCATTGCAATTTGTCCTTGGCAACATGCTGAGCCTCTCCCAGTGACCGGCACATTTTGTCCAGTCAGCCCAGGTAACAGGGCTGTTTCTTTTCTAGCTTTTTAGGGACCCTTTCTTTTGACCCTATATTTCAATCCCTCATAAATCAAATTTGCATCTATTACATATGCATATGAGACCAAATGGCACTTTTTACACATAAATATTATCCATTTAAATTTAACTTCACTGTATTGTTAACATCAAAGTCTCTCTGGTACCTTTTCAGAAGACATTTGTCCCCTGGGTCTATTGTATTGTGCTGCACTGGGTCACCGGCCCCCTGAGAAGGTACTTGCCATCTGGCCTAACAACTTTTCTGGGGGACACCCTGATCAATAAGTCGCTTTGTTTGCTGTTTTCCATGGAGTGCAAGAAAAGTTCTCTTCATTAATTCAAGCTAACATGGCAATGACTAATTGATATACAAATGGTCATATGGTGGGTGAAACATTCCTTGAATAATATTTGTCAAGTTTACACTGCTTTGAACCATAACAATCAGATTATAATCAGTTTATTGATCAGGACAAAACAGCTACACACAACACGTTAGTGTTAATAACAAACCATAATTCCTACAAAGCCATTTTGGACTCCAGATTCAGTGCCCGTTGTTGCTCCAGTCGATACAAGAAATAATAACTAGCTTGTTTCACTGAAACAAAACTTTCATTAAGAGTTAAAGATAATTTTTTTTCATTTTTCAGTCCGACAATGAGCCGGCTGGTTGGGTGTACGTGACTCTGTGTGCATGTGTCTATACTCTGCTCTGCACTGCCCATGATAGCAGTAAAATACAGAATTATGTTATTTCACAAGGGTCCGATCTTCAGACTGTGGAGCGTATGAAATTGCGTGGCATCCATAGGTGCATATACCCGCGTGTCATTATCATCACCATCACACCTGATTTTTGTATGCTTTATGGCCTTGCAGCGACTGTGTTTACCTATTCAGAGTGTGTGTTGCTGATAGATGACAACAGTCAGGTTGAGAATGGTGATGAGGTTTTTGTTCATGGCATAATGCAGGAGCCAGGTATCAGCAAATACAAGGGACCTGTCATTATCTAAAACACCACATTTCCCCTGAGATACTCTGAAAGATACAGCACACTTGCAGACATGGTTCCCCCCCTCCCTTCATCCCCGTCTCTCACTCTCTCCCTCTTACTCAAATGCTCCAACATTACACACAATAATTCTTTCTGCAGAAACAGTGATGCATTATTTGTTAAGCTCTGCTACGTTCTGAACTGAATGAACGGTGCATTTCTCGTCTCCAGGGAGCTTGCTTGTTATCTGTGTACGTTGTTAGAGGTATGCACTTGTAAGGCTATTATAAACTCAAAGGTTGTGGGTGTGTATCTGTGTGCATGCTCATGCCTATTTAGATATACATGCCTGCTATAAGGGACATTTTTCACTCAGTCTCTCTCGGTAATTTCAACAGTAAAGTAAGCACGCCACCACTCAATAATGATTAACTGTGTGCAGTTTGGGCTAAAATATGGAGTCGAGTCTTGACATGACAACTGACAAATAGCTCCCACTGTGAATGTTTAAAAACACAATCTGACATGTCACATTTCGGGGGACTGTCAAAGGTTCACAGACCAGCTATTTTCTGGGCTGGCTGTAATATGGTTCTATTTAGGATGCTGTTTTTCTTTCCCCCTCGTATCCCCTTCCCCTCTCTCCCTCTGTGATCCATATCATTGTTCCCCGGAGAGGGAAGAAAGGTGACAAACAAACCTATTCATCATCAGCAGGTTCTCCTGGCTAAACTGTTATTCGAGCTGAACTCTCTAAACTTTTCCCAGTGGTCTATTGTTTACGGCTGCATCCTCTAAATTTACACCCACTGTTCTGTTTTATGAAGTGTCCATGGAGGGTAAGAAAGGTAGATAGAGGCCTGATGTCAGCATATTTCCCTGTCCTGCATCTATACTGTGATGTATGGTTGAACAGGGCCTCTGTTTGGGCCCTCGTTCTCCATTTTTTACATGGTGCTATTGTTTTATACCACCTAGTTTTAGAAATACAGCATCATCATATTACTAAGCTCTCTGAGGAGGGCTTATTGTAAATGATTGGAGGTTATTCACAGGACCAAAAGGGAGGGAGAGGAGTTGAGATGATTTGGAGGAGGGAGCAGCGGGGAGAGAAGAAATGCAGGAGCCTTGCACTATATTGGCTTTAGAGGTAAACAGCGGCGTTATATGAACCCTGCCTAGTTTCAAACTTCTGCATTCAGTGTAATGAACTCAAGCTGCTATGTAAGAGCTTCAATTTACGGCGAGTTCATTATCTGTAATTGTTCCTTTTATTTGTCGGGCTTTTGTTTCTTAGACACACTAAAAGCAAATGCAGATCATTTTGAATAGTTTGTATTCCGCTAACATTCAACTCACAGTGCGACACCAGCATTAGCAGCCGTAGTTGTTTACAGAAAAATCATGCAGGGACGTCGCAGAGTCTAAATTTTAGTCAATAAACCCCGGCGCACTGGCAGGCGAGCAAGCAGACTTGTCTGTTTTTAACTTGTACTCAAACAATACACATTAGCACCAAAGCCATTGTCTGCGAGTCCTTTTTAATCAAAGTCCGAATTGTCACTGTGACAAATTGAATTAATTCCAATTTTGCTCCGTCTGAGTGACAAGATTCCATTATGCTCACGGGCAGGCTGTCTGCAAATTGCATTATGACCTGATGTCTCCATGTGTATTTCCAAAGCAGCCTTTGTAATGTTGGCAGTGGTGTGACTGAATGATTGGTGGAGGAAACAATGGGCTGTATTGTTAATATTATCTCCACCTTTCCAAAAACCTCTTAGGTTAATTATTCTGCCTTTGCTATATCACCATGAATGGAACTGCTCTGCAGTGGACTGACATGTATACAGGCGTTATCAGATATAGTTAGTATCATTATAATTATTATGACTAGTCCATACCCATTGGTAGCTTTGTCACCTTCTACCTATGCCAATCCTCAATGCCTATGTGCAGTTTCACATAGATTGACCATGTCAGTGAGTAGAAAAACGTGGGACAGACAGAATGACTGACTGACAGAATGACACACTGACAGTTTCTGTGATTATGCACAGCATACCATACCATGACTTAGTCATACCAAAAATTAGAAGAAAAACAACAACATTGGGCCACAGGGGGAGCCACAGCGATTGGTCGCATTTTAGCCATTTTTAAGCATTTTTCTGTTGTTATAGCGCCACCCAGTTGCCAATTAGAGTTACATTTCTCCAGTCACCTTGAGGTGTCCTGTTCTACATATCTACCAAGTTTAGTAAAAATCGATATGGTGGTTAGGCCTAGATAAGAAATTAGCTCTCTAGCGCCTCCATTTTGTTTGATGGGGTCAATTATAGAGGGGTCCCCTCAGATTATGTCAATCAATCAATTTTATTTATAAAGCCCAATATCACAAATCACAATTTGCCTCACAGGGCTTTACAGCATACGACATCCCTCTGTCCTTAGGACCCTCACAGCGGATAAGGAAAAACTCCCCCAAAAAAAACCCTTTAACGGGGAAAAAAAGGTAGAAACCTCAGGAAGAGCAACTGAGGAGAGATCCCTCTTCCAGGACGGACAGACGTGCAATAGATGTACAGAACAGATCAAGATAATAAATTAACAGTAATCCGTATGTATGGTCATATGCCTACAAAGTTGCGTGGTGATGGGTGAAACCCTTGAGATGTTATACACCTTTATGTGATGAGCCACGCCCTCCGCAATATTCATTGCCTTATAGAAGCTCAGTTTTAGTAAGTTTTCAAACTTTTGCCAAGAGGGAACTTTAGATATTGGTCCCTAGATTATGTTCACCGAGTTTCATGCAGATCGGTCAAACTTCCTAGGAAGAGATCAATTTTAAGTGTTTTTCAAAAAATTCAAAATGGTGGAAAATCTGTATCACTGGAAGTTATGGGTTCTTGAGGCAAATTTGTTCCTCATGAGGAGAGGCATCTCTGCGCAAAGTTTCATTTCTCTAAGACATACGGGGCATGAGATATGCCCATTCAAAGTTTGCAAATTCAATTGGTTGCTATAGCGCCCCCCTTTGGCCAATTGATGTAATATTGCTTCATTCACATCCTCCCATGACCCTCTACCACTGTGCCAAATTTCACATGGACTGACCAAGTCAGTGAGGAGAAAAACGTGGAACAGACACACAGACAAAGTTTTCGTCATTATGTAGTAAGATACAGTAGTAAGACTGATCAATAAAATAATTCAGTACATGCAAAGTTGCATATTCCGTCTTTCTTTTTTTTCTTCTTTGAACTGCACTATAGATGGCTTTTGTGTTTCTCCTGAGCAGTACGGTACAGTTCAGTTTCTGTTTCCACTGTGAAAAGTTGTGGATGGTACCAATGGAACCGTTCCATACCATCCCCATTTTTGTTCCCCCCTCTGTTGGGGTACCTAGCACACAGATCCAGTACTAAAAGGTGGAGCTGTGATCACTGCAGTCCGTTGATTGTTCAATAGAGGACGGTCACTCTCCTCAGGGCTGAGTTGTGGCTGGATTTTAGGCTCATATAGCCACTGTTCATACTGTGGAGAGTTTTATTAGTAGACTGTAACTATAAAATGTAAGGATGTTTTGCTGCTTCTCACAGCAGCTGTAGTCAGAGAAAAAAATAACTTGAATCACTGGGCCGACTGCCGGGAACTTTTAACTTATTAACTTGTAACGTTACTCAGTGCATGAGTTGACGACGTGAATTAATCAACATACCTTAAATTTCACTGTGACAACTTTGACCATTACTTTAGTTTTTATATGACATCACATGGATCTTCAAGCGTTTATATATATTAATTTCACCCAGGACGGCATATATCCCAATCCTCACTCATTTCCACGCACAAAAAAAACATGTTGTGGAGCATTGTTCCTGTGGGCTCCAGCAACACTTCATCCCTGAGCTTGCCTGAGAAGGACTAAATGCAATCCCACTATTTTTTAATATCTCCTCAAGAAACTCTCACTGCAGTCTGTTTTATTCTGTTCTGAAAATGTCGGACTCTAACCCTGTTCTGTGGACGATAAATGAGGTGCAGACTGATAAAGGAGGAAATACACTGAGTGCTGGACAGAGCAGTGAGTGACAACAACCCTGCCCACATTTACATGTAAGAGGACTGTTTGCGGTGGAAACGCTAGGGTCTAGGTACAATGATGCAAGGGTTACTTTTGGTTCCACTGAAAGTGTTTGGTGAAACAGGGCTTAATGCTCTCTACATACAGTCCACTCCACCATTACCCTTATGTTTGATATTTTTCAAAAAACATCTGTGCCTTTGGCGGTGCCCTAGGAAGATCTGCCACTAGAATTATTAGTGAGTCTTCACCCTTGAATAACTTAATATCAAGTAACTAATGCTTGACTATTAGAGCATGTGCACACAGTTTTAAAGACAATTATTAAAAAATAATAAGAGGATATCGTGCCGGATAGTGAAGGACTCCACCTGAGCTGACTGTGTGAAGTTTGATAAAGTTGGAAATGCATCACAGATCTGTGTAGTACTTGCCAAAGATTTGTATTCACTTTGTCGTCCCTTATGCTTTTTCTTCTCGCTATTATCCAGCTGCCTTTTTAATACATGTAGTGCTGGATCAATGTGTGACCTTATCCAGCAGAAAATTGCTGTGCAATGATATCTAAAGACTGTTGAAGAATTAAATAATTCTTTCTTTTGTGTTTGTCTTTCTTTCTTTCTTTCCATCTGTCTCTCATTCTTTTCTTTCTTTCCTTCAAAGCACCGATGCACTTCATACCTCTGGAGTATCAGGCCAGACGAGCCAGACTATCTAAAATGATCCATCATTGTAAATCTGCCAGCTGCTGTTACAATAAGTGCTCTCGGTACCTGTTTATGATGCCTCTCCAGATGTCTGTCAGACACAGCGGGCATGCAGAGCATTCACAACTCCTCAACATCTTAGTTAAAACGAATTAAATAATTATTTGTTTAGACTGTGCCTTTGGATTTATTTAAATCATAAAAGGCAGAAAGCATCATATTCAAAGCTTGTTCTAAATCTCCATAAATGCTATTGTTCTTCTGCTTCATTTTCCAAACCCTAAAACATGTTTGCATAGGTAGCATGCTGGGTCGTCATCCCCCGCCCTCCCGTCCCTCACATTCACTGCCATGAGGCTGTTAACTGTAGTGATGCAGTGCCTGTCTTTGAAAAGGCTGTTCTGCATACACAATTGCTCTGCTGGACATATACCTCGTGGCAAGCTTTCTGCTGATGTAGTAGTATTGCAGACAGATGCAGGGGGTTACTCTACTCAAACAGGGTCAGCATCTCCCCTGTGGTGCTCTAGTGTCCAGCGACCAACTGGGAACAGAGAGAGGGGAAAAGAATACAATGGTGTGTGAGTGTGACTGTCTGTGTGTGTGCAACAGGAAGCCATGACGACGTGGTCCTGACGCAGGTAGTACTGTAAACACAGCGGCTCACAGCACATGCAGTACATATATGTAACAGTACAGCATTTTATAGATACTAAGAAATGACTGAGCAACGTGTCCCTCGTGTGTGTGAGTGTCACTCGGTGTTGCAGGAGCCTGACCTTCTACTGACAGGCTAGGAGAAAAAAACATGTGTAGTCCCCAGCTGCTACGACACAGTGATGTCCAAAGGTCTGTGCGAGGGCTATTCAGCCTGTGGGAACCAGCAGGGGGCAGGGCGAGGGGGTCCAGATGTGTGAACACCCCAGAGCGATGCGTCAACCATGGCCTAGGATGACATGACCTACCCTAGGGGCAGGACATCAGTTTGGTACAGTATACTGCCGTACGGGGAATGCACTGGTGGCTTTGGGTGTGCGTGTCTCTGTGAGCAGCAGAGCAGCCGCATATGAGACAAGTCACATACATAGAGGTCTAATAACACAAAGGATTTCTCAAGTGCAGCTCATCTGCGTCCCTTGAGCTTGAACCTCGCTGCAGAATATCACCTAAGTGTGATTTTGAGACAAAAGTTCATCAGCATGAAATACCGTGAGGTGAGTACCCGTTTGACTATTTTGAGTCTACTGTACCTTATGAACTACAGCACACAAGATGCCATTAGAGAAGGAGATTGCTTTTTAAGTGCTATCAGTACAGAGTACACTGTTTAATCTGAGGAGATTTATGGAAGGCAATCACCCAAGTAAAAACTGTAGATGCCATTTATCAGGCAGAATGGAAATTACAGCCATAATTTTCACAACCGGACACAGATGAGACCTTATAACCACATAAACCCCCCTCGAGGTCCCTGGGCTCATTTTTAATGCTCCTTCTCTGTGTTAGTATGACCTGGAGGACTGACTGGCTGACTAGCTATGCACATCCCCCCTGTAGGTCTGCTCATTACCCAGCCCTCCCCTCAGAGTGTCACAACGTGAGAGGGACTAGTTTATGAACAAGAAGAAAGGCTGTCTGGGCTGCGGTGATTGAATCAGGAGAGAGATGGCATGGCTGATCATTTTTCTTCTGCCTGTTTTTTTTCTTCTTTCAAGGGTCCAGTGTGAAGGATTTGCAGGGATATATTGACAGAAATGGAATATAATATTATAAGTGTGATTTATTTAGTGTATAATCACCTGAAAATAAGAATTGTGTTTTTTCATTTATATCTACATAAGGAACAGGTCTTCGTCTACGGAGAGCGCTATGTTGCACCGTCACGTTTCTACAATAGCCAAGAATGGACAAAACAAACACTGGCTCTAGAAAGGGTCATTCACATTTTGTATTTTCGTGTCAGCCACCGTAATTAGGAGCCCCTCCACGATAAAAGTGTCGATTTTTTCCCCCACTGGGTTCGTTTGTAAATAAAAAAACTGGGGATTGGGGAATTGAGTACATATTAGCGGGTGCTAGGCTAACGGCCCATCCCAGAAAACAGCGTGGGAAGAACACTAATTTGTAATGTGAAACTGCTTTGTCTAGTGTTTTATCAATTTAAATCACCAGGTTTGTTTGTTTTGGAGAGAAGAAGACTTCTGCAGACAATTCAGATTCAAATAAAAGAAGATCTGCTGAAAGTCTTGATCTTAAATTATCAGAGAAAAAAAAAAAAGGTGAGCTCCGATTAGCAGGTGCTAGGTTAGCGGACGGTCTCCGACATGCCAAACAGTGAAGGAGAAACACTGATTTGTAACATGAAACTGCTTCGGTCTGCGGTCAATTGACCTATGGCTAAGCCCCGCCCTCAAACGCGATGAGCCAGTCACAGTGCATATAGCCATTCCCATACACTAGGCCGTTCTCTGCCTGGACGTCCATTGAAATGCATTACATAAAGTCAGTTTTGTTCGGTTTTATGAGCTTTTTCGAAGATCTGAAGTTTAGAAATGGTCAAACAGTGTGCATGGGGTACACGCAACTCCGACACAAGGTATACTGAGAGGCTGGGCGACGAGGTGTATTTTTTACCCTTTAAACCACATCTCAACCGAGAAAAGTGTCTCCTTTGGATAAAGTTGTGCGGTAACATTAACGTTAGACCACAACATCAACTCAACATGAATAAGATTAACAATGTTGTCTACATCTGTTCTAAGGTAAGTCAACATCGTGTTTGAGGCAACATATTGTCACTTTGCTTGAAAGAAATATAAAGTTATCTTTAATATCTCTAGCTAACGTTAGCTAAAGTTAGCCTAACGTTAGCTCCTAGCTGCGTTGTTCATCATGTCACCTTGTTTGCTGGGAGTTCATTAGCCTATTTTGTTCTAGTTTTGTACTTTGGTGATTGTACATCATTGTTAGCTGTTGTCCAGAGGGCTCTAGTTAAGCTAACGTTAACTTCTGGAGCTTAGCTTCATTAATGTATCTGTAATCGCAGAGATAACAAAGGTTGACAAACGTTACGCTGAATTATTCAATGTAAATACTGTAGCACCAAACTAACGGAAAGGCACTCTTGGTAACGATGGTAAAAAGGCCGTTATCCTTTTCTCATATTCTGAGCCAAAAGCCTTAACTTCACTGGCACTTTAACTTGTTGTCTTTGATGGCAGCGGCAATGAGATATGTGGTTCACAAGCGTACACTGTGACCTGTAAATTTTGGCTTGTAATTTAAGCTTTTCATCGACCTTGTCAACAATAAAATGATGAATATATCCCTCCAATGCGTAGTTTAGGCCCTTTTGGTTACTTCTCAATGACATCTGATCATTATGTCCCCAAAAATCATCAATTGCCTCCTGTGACACCTGCCATAGCGCCAACCGCTGAATGTTGATAGTTTGTCCGAGTGAGTGGACGGCGGCGTGGCTTAGCCATAGGTCAGTTCAGTTCATGGAAAAAAACCTCCAGAAAGTCTATATCAGAAATAAGGTGAGCACACATTTGCAGGTGCTAGGCTAACGGCCCGTCTCAGACATGCTAAGCAGTGTAGGAGAAACCAGTTTAAACCACCTGCTCCATTTGTTTTGGAGAGGAGGAGACCTCTGCGGATATTTAGGCTCACATTAATAACCTCCTAAACCTCCTCCTGGAGAAGTTTCAGCTGGTTGCAATCTGCAGTCCTCACCACTAGATGCCACTAAATCTCCCTAAATCTTACACACTGGACCTTTAAACAGCTGCTAAATGCTGACTACTTGTTGTCTGTCAATCCCATAACGCTCCCCAGTGTGCTATCTTTGAGGTTAAGATTATAGGATGTTCGGAGTCAAGAACAGTATACTGCTGTTAAGTGTCCACATACTTTAAGTGTCTTCAGGAGGATAAGATGAGATTGACAGAGACCGAGGAAGATAGCATAGGGATGCAGTGGGGTTCATGCCTCTCTCCCCACCTTCCTGAAAGCCTTGGTGCATTTGAGCCTCCTCCCTGATGAATAACCATGTCACACAAAAATGGATGTTTCAAGTAAAAGCACCCTGAAAATACAGTTTAGAACAGCACAGCAGATGAAATAGGCTGTAAAATGGACCATCCATCATATTGTCTAACAAAAAGTGACACGTGGGGAAGGGGTTTAAGGCACTTTTCATTAGGCTTCTGCAGCACTGGCTATCCAGATCACAAGACTAAATAATGACCTCTGCACCAAAAGTGTTTTCCAACGAATAGGAGACAGAAGACATACTGTACTCCATACTCTCTCCATCTTGCACTCTCTTACTCTCTCTCTCTCCCTGCAGGAAATAAAATGCCATCTATTTTCTCTCTGCCTGTCTGCCTGTTCTTTATATAAATCCCCGCTCTCTGGCCGAAGACAGTGAATGATATAGATTGTTCTTGGAAATGTACAACAGTACAGCCCTGGAAGAGAATTTCCACAATAAGTGTCCTTGACTTGAAATCTATTGAGACTGGTTGGTTCAAAAGATAAAATTATTTTAGGGTTCTGGCAAAGTTCCTATTGAAAAAACACACACACACATTTGATACATCTCCCGGCACACTGCAGGCATCCCAAGTGATGAATGCATTGATTTGCACGTGTGCTGCTGATGTATAATTATGATGAAGTGACAGAAGATCAACCACCATATGCAGAATCTTATTGAAAAGCTGGGTGTGGATGACTTGCACTTTTTAGTTCACTGAATAGTTTCACCACCTGTCTTATTTACAGACTCTAGATAAACATGCACAGGTAACTCACTATTGATGGATAAACCTCGTTTGACAGCTTGAACAGCTTCTCTTTTTTTCAGACATGCAAGACGCTCGGTGAATAATTAAAGATAACCTCTCTCGCATGAATTATACAAAAAGGCCTAATTAGAAACACCTGATTTAAATTTCTTCAGGCTCCTCCTTTGTTATTAAAGTTCATTCATTCTGAATTTCCCTTTAAAGTTCAAAGGCTACAACATAAAGTCCCCATCCAGACATGCTTTAAATTATAAAGAAATGCTTACATGAATACTAATAATTTGTTTAACATGGTTTTTCCACAAAATGGTTTAAAAAAAAAAAAAAACTCTGAAAAGGGGCTGGAAGCACTGGTGTAGTGGTAGTTGATGAGGTGGGTGTACTACTAGGCCGATAGGTAGGTTACAAAGGAGGAAGTGAGGATACTGTCCAGTACATTATGGTGGCTTTTTGGCTGATAGGTGAGCATATTGTTAACAGACAGAGAAAGAGGTGGGTATACCCAGCCTGGTTTCACTCCAATCATTGAAATCTGACACTTGGGCAGTGACTTGCGGCATCAAACACTGACGAATAAAGTCATCCTTTAACATCGGTATGATATGTGGCTGGTATATATACTTAATCAGCTGGTCCAACAAACATGACTTTCACCTGGGAGAGTGGTGTTCATGTCCCGTGAGAGTATAAAGCCAAACCCTTTTCCTAAACCCAACCATGTGCTTTTGTTGCCTGAATCCAACCCAGTGTGTTAGTTGTTGGAGGAAAAAAACATCAATTCACGTTGTTGTACTGATGTAGTGTGTTTATTTTGAGAGAGACGGTACGTAAACGGTATATGTCCCATAAAAACAGAAGTGTATCTTGAAAGAAGACAATGCATGTAACAGGCAGAACTTGACGCAGCGTCCCAGAACATCAACAACCAACGCACCCAGGGAACCTTTTATGTTGTATCTGGACATGGAAGGTCCATGACCAAATGTCAATATGTGATGAGGTCGGAGTGAGAATGTGTTGGCATACCCCGAATACCTGCATATACCCTCCACTACACCACTGGCTGGAAGTAGATCTTCCTCCCTCATTGAGAAGTTCTGGATCAGGCCTCCGCCCTGCCTGCCACTGCTGCTTGTGGAAGGTTTTGTTTCCACCTTCTCTAGCTCTGCTCGTGCTAAGTTGACTCATGAAAGAGCACTGCAGTCTAAGATGGCTAGCATTAGCGTTAGATGAAACATCGTAGAGATTCAGCCATACATGTTTGAGCCTCAGTCCAAACCTGACTCTGATGAAGAGTCTGTTGTGCACCGAAATTGGCAGCTAGCATCTTTTATTTCTTTACGTTGTTTCTTAGCTTGTTATCTTGGACCTGGCAGTGTTAGTATTTTTGAAACATACTGTTAAATCTGCTACAGTGGGTTTTTTGGTAGATAGCGAAGGAACCTCTGGGGTCCGGTTTACATCCAAAAACTGCACACTCTATTGTGTTTTCTATCCAACCACCCTTTACTATGTGTTTCACATATTAGACAGCAACTGGATTTTGTACCAGTGACATACGTAATCTAGCCTGCCCGCTGTGTGTGCACAGACATCGCCCCCTTTAGTAGAGGAATATGAAAACACCTCTCTGGTGACCAACTGTGCACAAGTCAGTATCGTCAAGGTCAGACATTTTAGAGGATATAAACACAATAACAAAACATTTTTGAGTCATCTGGGTCTTTTAGAAATTGGGGTTTTGTAGATTTTCAGTGATACAATTTCCAGACCATAACTGAGTGAAGCCTGGGTCGTTTGTCTGGTCTTTTGTAAAAGCTCTCAGCATGTAGATGAAACACATGCTGCACTGCAGATCCTGTCAATAGTCCTTTTTATACTGCCTGTTAAGTGGAAATGTCATGCCAGGACAGAGTTGTCTTGCCTTTAAGACGGCAGTAGAGCTAACGACAGCGCTGAAATCATAATTGTGTAAAAGAGGCAGCCAGCAGGATGTGACCATGGATGGGACAGGTGTGAGGTTTCAGCAATGTGTTATGTGTGTGATCCAACGCTGGGAGATTTTAAAAAAACAACAAACAGCTAGCAGCAGTTAGCAGCTAACACGAAGAGGAAGAACAGAAGAAGAACAAAAATGTCTGCAAAATGGGGATGCAATGAGGTCCAGGAGCTTCTTTCCCTCCAAACAGAGGACAGCGATATCAGCCGCCATGAAGCAGGGACAGTAAATGATTATTATAGCCAATGCTGTTGTGTTACACATCAGAATAAATACATATAGATAGATAGATGTTCATAACTGTAAAAACCAAAGGAATATTGAACATGATGGACTAAAGCAATAAAGCTAGATCAAGTCTAGAAAGCATTTATCATAATTAGAAAATATAAGTTTCCATGTGGGGGCCAGTGACTAAGATGTCAATGTGGTAGCCTTTGTCCACATTAGTTGAAAAGCTTTCAGCTACTTCCATTACTTTAAACGTACCATACAGTGAAGTCAGCAAAATTATAATTATCAGTCTGAATATTTATTCTCATATTGACCCTGGTAACATTTAAAATGTATCTCCCCCCCCCCCCCCCCCCCCCACCACAAGGTCATAAAACTTTAATTTCTGTGAAACAAGAACTTGTGGTTGTCAAAGACCAGTGGAAGAGTCTTCAGTCATTGATTTATGAAATAGAATAGACTAATTACATACTGGATAAATGAACCATGGAAGAAGCGGAACATTTGCATTTAGCTATGAAAAGAGAAAGGAGACTGTGTGTGTGTGTGTGTGTGTGTGTGTCTGCGTGTGTGGGAGTGTGAGGGAAATATGCATGCTACTTCTTGCATCCTCTTTGTCTTACCCTGATCCATTTCAGGTCCATTGTATTGTCAGTTTGATTTATGTGGCGCCACACTTGCATCTCCCTACAATGTCAACCCTATGAAAAATATATGCAGCTGTTCATATAATGTGTGATGATATCAATGCTCTGATGAATGCCTTCAGTTCGATCTCCCTAAATAAGATGACTCCCATCCAACCCATAGCGCCAGCCATTAGCAAGCCACTCGGCATGCCTGGAATGTTAATAGGATTAGCATTAGCATTTCATTCAGGTCTCCTACCTGTCTAGCATTAATGCTTTGATCTGCTCACACAGAGAATAGATACTAGGCCTGTTACAGGGGCTAACACGTGTCTTTGCTCCTTTTGGTACTAAGTAGAACAAGACAGGGGGACAGGAGGAAATGTGTACAGTTCGGATTAATTCATGTGTATTAGAACATAATCATGATGTGGGTGAATAAAAGCTGAATAAGGGTTCAGCGGTGGCTGACTGAAGGACTATTCTCTCCTCTGGATGCCTGCACAAAGGAAACACGCACACACCCGGACACACAAACACGCAGCTACATTAGCTCTTTCCCCTTCAAAGCAGTTAGCAGCTTAACATGGCAATGAGAAGTTGGCTTTGAAGTTAGGTGAATGTTCACATGGTCGCTGCGGTAAAGCATACTCACACAGATATACATCAGCCACTGAAAAGCAGCCTAAGATCCATTTCATGTTTAAATATATTTAATGTATCTATAGAAGAGAGAATAGAAGGCGATTGCAGGTCCCGGGCTTCTCACTTTGAATAACAGATGAATGCTTTCATCTGCGTGCGGACCATTGATGCTGCTGTGACCAGCGGCTGAGAAGATACATCAGTCATGAGATTAACTGCAGCCCTCCACCAATCTACTTAGCTGAAGAGAGCTTGAATCTATGGAAGTGGTTCCCAGGGGTTGTTAAGACAAACAGCTCGAGGCTGTTGAAACTTGTGCACATTGTCTCTTGTCAGGCATTTTGCGAGCACTGGGTGGCCTCCCTGGCACTTGTCTAAACAGGGCGATGTGAGCACTTCCAAGGTGAGTTTTTAGGTCACTTGTCAGTTGGAATGACAGTGGAGAAGGAGATGAGGCCACACCAGAGGAGGCTAGTTGACTGTGTGTACAGAGGGCAACTTATGTTAAATGACAGCTAGTCACCCTCTCAGCCTCAACAGTTTGCCTCAGCTGATGTGTGTAGAGAAAAAAAAGACAGATGAGGCATGAACATTTTGTACGTACCAGATAAAATGAATTAAATTAATTTAGGTCTGAGAAACTCCACAGGTTAATTCTGACTGTAGGACGTAATCACTAAAATTACTTCTTTGTGTAAGATCCAAAATGAGTGGAAGACCTATTTAAGGGATAAGGCCTCGATCAGACAGAGTACATTTTGCAGGTTGCAAAATACGGGGCACACCACACTGCCCTTTTTGTTGGAGCCTGTCCTGATCAGACGAAGAGCTTTTGCAACTTTCTGTGCCTTTTTTTTTTTTAAATTTATTGCTGCTAGGCAACTACTGAATCACCTGTCCTTAGCTTAACCACTATGAGGTAAACTCAAAGATCTGTACCGGAAAATTTGCATAAAAAATGGACAGGCAGAGGTCACTTGCTCTGGCTCTGATTGAGGATGAGAGGCTGTTCCCAGACAGTATGTTGGTCACAGGAAAACGGAGATCCCTGTTGATACATGAGACCCTCAGAAAGAGGAGAAGTCACAGGAAATACCAACAGCTGGTCCAGGAGCTTCGCCTGGATGATGGTTGGTTCAAGGATGATTTTAGGATGAGTCAGTTAACAGCAGTTACAGTTAACTCAGGAAGACTTTAGTCAAAGAAAACTTTATTTCCATTTGCAGTATTATATTTGGCAGTATGGCTCTGTTCTGGGACCTATCTGCCCTTCCATGTGCAAACAAGGAAAGCCTGAGGCAGAGAGAGCACACCTCTCTGCCCTTCCATGTGCAAACAAGGAAAGCCTGAGGCGGAGAGAGCACACCTTTCTGCCCTTCCATGTGCAAACAAGGAAAACTTGAGGCAGAGAGAGTGCACCTCTCTGCCCTTCCTGCCTGAGGCAGGGAGAGCAACAGCAAACACCCCCTGGGAACAGAACAGAGCAGCATCAATGACAAACAGAAATGACATTGATAAGTCAGACACAGCATTAAAAGGAGGAGCTGGGGTGGAGGCGGGTTGCAAAGGAGCTTGCAGAGGAAGCAGCAACAGTAGGCAGGCCAGAGCAGTTTAAATAGGGCGCCCTGAATGAGATTCGCCAAGTGGTTGCATAGAAAGTAATCGTGATCTATCAGCTGACTCCCTTCCATCAGTCAGCTGCTCCATCAGTTGATTGGGCTGTTTGAGGTCAGCTGATGTAGCTGGGATGTGAGCTGAGCTTGACATCGTGTCCTGCCTGAACTAACGCTATGCTCAAATTGATAAAACGTTAAAAAGTAGTTGAGGCAGCAGTTTGTGCAGGTATGTCTTGTAGCTTGTGTAGGGCAACATTGAAAGTGAGCTAACATCAGCGTCAATCTACTACTTGCTACTACTTGCTACTACTTGTTATCATCTCCACCACAGATGGCCCACCATTTAATTCATCTGATTGGGCAACTGGAAAAACGCCAATGATGTGGCATTTTTCCTGATCCAGGTTTTAGTTTTTTCAAGTGTTCAAGGCACTCCTGCAAAAACACGAGGCACATAGAGTGGAAAAATGCAAGGCACTCGGCAACGCAGAAGCAGCAAGCAAAATTCTTCACTCCCATTGAAAACTATTTCAAAAAGCTGCCCCATGCTGCTAAAACGCGTTCTGTCTGATTGGGGCCTTAGTCTGGTGATATTTGTCATCACAATCCATTAAAAACCAAAATCAACAATGAATTACTGCCACTAACAATAATTGCCTGTGCAGCTAAAGTCTGATAAATCTTATTTCTCTGTGCCACAGACCACCATTATTGTCCAAAAACTATTAAAAACACATCAATGAGCCACACTGTTGTACTGTCTGACATCTCTCTTCATTACGATAAACATGTGCATCATTGTTCATTTTGAAACAATCCCACATACACCCTCCTGCCACCATTAAAATTCACTAGAAAACAAAATCCACAAAGACCAAAACAAATGCACTTTTTGTTTCTGTGTGAGGAAAACACAAACAAAGAAACCCAAAGGGAAAGATTAATTAGTTTAATGAAATCTTAAGAAGTAAAAATTAAACACTGATTTTAGTGTGGTTTACATTTTGTACTACCTTGTCCTATAGATCCATGTCTTCAGTAGAGGCTTGAGGCTGAGAGCACCAGGCAAGGTAGGGAATACAGAAATGTAAAGGTGCTGTGTGTAACTCTGGAGGAAGATAGCTGATTGTTGAGTCTCATACCCAGTGCCCAGTTCAAAGAGTTTAAATCCCATGTTTTGCTATTCGGGATCAGCTAATCCATTTTACAGTTGTGCTGGTTTTTCAAAGCAACATTGGATTAGATCAGCCTGATCTTGATACAAGCTCTTCAAGATTTCCAAACCCAGATAACCAGCGCTCTAAGTGGGACTAGATATCACAATGTAGGCAGTCTGCCAACAAACACAGTGCAGTTACCTCCTATCGACTAAGGTGCTACCAAAGAGACCGAAACGAAGATCTTCAGGATTTTAAATTTAAGGAATTTTTGTTCAATGATGACAGCTTTTTTGGGGATTTTTATGGGGGGAAACACCCTGTATTTTTCTTTACTGTACTGAAAGGATTGATAGGTAACCAAATGTCTACTTTATCAAATCAAGTGCAAAATTACATTTGTTCTCCCTCTCCTGCTGGGATCAGGATAATCATCATTTTTTGGTTCAAAGGTATGTCGATCCTACTCAAAACGTTTTGAACAACACATACTGAAGGTTTGATCCATATCAAAGCCAAGACCACATTATATGATCCAGTGCGAACTCAGAATCCTTTTTTCTTCTGAACATCCAACACATACTTGTCCAAAGACATCACATACTGCCACTTTGTCTATGGCCTTTCACATCTATATATTACATGCTAGGTATCCCCCTGCGTCTGCTGGTGACATTCCAGGATGCTTCTACCAATGCTGGGATATCAACAAAAGCTCATACTTAAGTTTAGGCAACAAAAGCACACGGTTAGGTTTAGGAAAAAATGTAATGGTTTGGCTCTACATTCATACAGGACGCAAACACGAGGCTCCCAGGTGAAAGTTGGATGCACATCATACTGCCAGACAGGTGCGCATCTGTCTGGCCAACCAGCATCGAATCATAACACCACAAAAGGTCCCGCTGTACTGCTTTAGAAAGTGTCACCACCTAGAAGCATATCATACCTCTCGAAAGGTGGCCTTGGGTGTCAGATGTCTGACGCTGAAATCCCTGACAATGCGGTGGTATTTGACGACTTCAGAATGAGAATGAGCTGGATCCATTCTGACAGCCAAAATTCATTCAGATTACTTCTAAACAACTGCACCCAGGTCGTCTAATACACACACTTTGGGTTGGCAGTCAGACCTAACCACCAACCGAAAGCACGGGTGTTTGACGACCTAGGAATGAAACTCAACAATCAACTATCTTTTACCAGACTTACATACAGCACCGTTAACCAAAGGGAAGCTTTTTGGATCCGTGAACTGACTACCTAAAAGTCTCAGTGAGAATGTAGACTTCACATGCGCGCTATAATTTGTCTCTTCTCTGTATAGGCCTCCCTGTTTTGTCTATGTTAAAACTTATATGGGTACCTTTCTTCCTTTTATGATGCATATAAATCTTTCTGTGTAATCTCATCCCATGTTATGTTGTGTTTTCATTGTGCTAGAAATTACAAAATTATATATGTTTTAACTCACAGTAGCCCTAATATGCTGTCATAAGAAATTGATAAAAGTAAATAAATAATAATTTGTGTCTGGCAAAATCTTGGTTCATCTGAAAAGCTTCATATCATTAGTCCTCTAAAATGATGTACTATAACCAGCAGTAATTTAAAAAATCCATTAAAACACAGAGGTTAAACTGTGTTACCACCACTGTCGTTCTTGCTCTTGCCTTCCTCCCCTTTTACTTGTGCTGTGCACTTGAATGCATACTGTACATCTATTCACAACCACACTCCATATATTACATCGCACACATACACTATCTCGCTCTCTCTTTTGTCGCTCCATCTCCCACACGGGAACCACGGCTCTTATTCTCTCTCCCTGATCTCATGCCTGCTGATGAGGGTTAGAGAGGACTGTGGAGGGGTGGGGGAGGTGGGATGATTTGACCTGCAGGTGTTTCCCCGTGAGCACAAAGACCTCTCCACAGGTCGATAATGCACACACTAATGGCTGTGAAGTGACTGGCCAGGAATGAGAAATAGCCCTCATCAGTTAGGGTAATGGTGTCCCTGGGCCCTCTCAGCCCATTCAAGGGGAATACTGTCAGATCTTTGGGCTTTCTGTGTGTACCTGCTCATGTTAATTACAGACAGTGGCAGACAATCTCGTGTTTCATCGGGCCAATCCCTTGGTCGTATATCATCCTTATGAGGGGAGCGGTAGAGGATGAGAATTAATAAAATAAGAGAAAACTCTTGAAAGTGAAACGTGTAGAAAAGCACAATCACTGTGAGACTTATTTATTCATCCAGCCTTTGTAATATAGCATAGATATGCTTTTATTAGCCTGGTAAAACTTGTGAAAAGAGTGATGAGTTGGCTTTTTGTTCTAAGCCTCGACCTCTTGTGTGAATCTAAAGTAATGTCCTATGCATGATGGTTAAGATACATGAAACAGAAATCGACAGCTATGCACAACATTGCTCATTCTATGTCTTCAAATATTTAGTCAGTCAATGCATTCAGTTTAACATCCACACACTGGATTCTATTGCATTGCTGTAATTCATCAGCCACAGTTTGTCCATGGCGATAAAAAGAACAATACGTAACAACTGAAGGACACTAAGAAAGCTGCTATCCTTTTCACACAGTGCTGCTGACTTGAGCAACAGAGCTATAACTCAGTTCTGGTCCACTGTGCTGAGACAGATTAGAAGACAGTCTTACATCCAATACTCTTTATTCTGTTACTTTGACCGTCATATCAATAATGGCTGAAAAGTAAAAGCTTTAGAATATTCTGTCATCAGCTTGATGCTCTCGTGTTAAGGCTTAACATTGGCTTAATTTCAAGACATTTTTAAACATCCGTACGTCCCTCTGGTCATGACCGCACTTAGCGAATGGAATAGCCATGATAATGATTTCAACAAAACGGCTCACCTCCTTCACCTCCAGCTCGACACTGAGAGTTGCTAACAGGCAGGACAGCTTGATGTAATTCTAAAAATGGCATCACAGGTTGGGCGTCCTTGTGTCTTTGCACACGCGAGCCTGTTTATTTTAAATGTGCATGCATGTGTGTCTTGGTGCAGCAGGGTGTCATAGGCATGTGAACCATCATGTCGCTCTATTTCTGGCATCCGAGACAGATGCCTTGTTTACGCAAATCAACATGACACAAAAAGAGGAGGGTGTACATCTTCATACTGTATAGACACAGGCGATAATTAAATATCTAAAGAGGGATATAAATATAAGGCATAGATATATATTGTGTGTAGAAATTGGCCCACATGCAGCCCTGAGCACAGTTGGAGATTGAGTGGCTTGGTGAGTCAGATAATTGAATGAGTCAGCCGTGACGAGGCGAGCACATGGGCTGAAGGAATAAGAAGAATCTTAACTTTGAATAAAAGGAGAGACAGGAAGTGGACAAAAAGGCATGGATGTTGTTTATGTAACAAAAACAATAAACGGTGAACCATTGTTTTGCAGTCAAATCTGTACTCTGCGTAATGAAGCTTTAGGGCTAAGGCTATTGTGTAATTGAAATCACTGTGAAAACAAACTGTATTTCTCTCTTTATATAAGAAGAAATTTTATAGGTTAAAAGTTTAAAGCGTAAATTCAAGTGTTCAAAGGTACAGGAACTTATGGAGCACACTGTAGGCAGAATGTTAGGCATAAACAAATGAGGATTCAGATCAATACATTAATTTCTTTGGTTTAATTACACTTATTTAACTTGCATGACTTTAAGTAGATTTTGCCACTTTAATTATGCCTACCCCTAAACATTCAATATGCACTTGAATTTAATTATTGAGGAACAGTTTTGTAACTGCACATCCGTTTCACCGCCAAAATTACATATTCAGAATCGGATGTCCTTTGAGATTAAAGAACGATTAGTCAGTGGGTCTCTCCGTGCTCCTAGCAACCTGCTGGCAAAATGGCATGTAAAGAAGAATAAACGCTGCTGCTGTTACTCTTAACCGCATGCGGTCACAGCTTTTGAGAAGCATTTCTAAATATACAGTCTTGTCCGTTCGCCCTCCACATGTCCTAAATGACTTCCGCCGTTTCCATCAGTGCCACAGGGGCCCCTGCGCCTTTTTTCGAAAAGACACAACAAAGCGAGGAGAAATTCAAAATCACATGATGGAAGTGCTTCAATTACTAGTCTGTTTACCTGTATCGAGATGTGAGGGAGAGAGGTCAATTTCAAATCAAACAAATAAAATATTAAACAAGAACATCCAAGAGTAAGAAACTGCTTTTGGCACTCTCTTTGATGCCCGCTGAGTCAGAGCTGCTGAGAGAGTTGTTTTTTCAGGACTTGATAACCCAGTTTGCAAAGGCAAAGACAAGGAAGGAGAACTTGTCAATGTAAGGACCATTGTGTATACTTTTTACACCCTCTGTCTGATGTGATACTGTATGTGCTGATTCTGTTGTCTATGGTATGCCCTTAGAATTTCTTGGCGCAACAGAAACCTGCTGTCGGATTTGATGGATGGATTTGGCGTGTTTACGTTTTTCATTACCCAAAACCTGGCCGTATTGTTAGATCACCAGATGGCAATGTCATGTGCTGCATTGTGTGTACGTTGCATGATGACATTGCTGTAGATTTCTTGTCACTGAATAGTCATTAGCAAATAAATTTACAGGAGCGTCAATGCATCAGTTGCTTTGATGAATCAGTTCAAGGCAATATTTTAATTACTGTGATTATTATGGTTCTACCACATGCTTCCAAACCAGTTTACACAGATGAATTTAATAAGCGGGCTGCTGCTTGCCAAACCATTGAACTGAACTTTGTTGTATGGTTTGTAAATACAACCTCTGGTAAAAGCATGCAAATTATTGAATAAATGATGAAACATTAAAAATCTAAGCTGTAGAAATATTGCTGGGCTATTTAAGTTGTTTTCACTACACTTGTATCAAAGCTGCACAAATCTATATTTTTGTTTACAGTGGATCAAATGACCTTGTGTAATGTGAAAGGAGTCATTTGGAGTGATGTTTACAGCCAACAGAGCTGCTCTAAACTAGGTAGTGTTTTAGCATCTTGCAGCTATGGCATGCCAATGTGATCTCATTCCCACGATGCAGAGGGCAGCCTTTTGCCTTGTATCTTGATGGAGAAGAGGTTGGATGTAAAAGAGAGACAGCAATAAGGCTTAGGCAACTAATCTACTTTGGTATTGTTTGGAAAAGATTGCATAAGTTGCTATAAAACTGTGGCTTTGAGTGGCAAAAATGTGCCTAGAAAGGCAGGGGTGTGTCACTTCAAAAGCACCCAGCTTTAGATGGCACAAACACTGCAACCGATGTTTTTAAGTCTCAAACACCGCTCTTCATGAGTCAAAGTCCTGTGTTTGTTTGACCCATCCACCTCACCCTGAGCCGGCTTTCACACTCTTAAAACCAGTGTGTCTCACACAGACGCTAAATGTGTCCCCCAACACTGCCCAAGTGGAGTATTTTGACGCCCTGGGGGCTTAACCCAGTCTTACTCCACAGTTGCCCAATCCGGCACTTGGGCAGTGGCTTGCAGCATCCGACACCGACGAAAAAAGCTGTCCTTGCTGTTGCTGTTATAGTTTAACAATGCTCAGTGGTGTCAGGGGGAAGCACAGCAGGAACGAAAGTTAAGGTGCAGAAAGTCTGAGTGGGGCAGGTGGGAGGGGTGGTGGATGGGTCCAACAAACACCGACTTTCAGCCGGGAGAGCGATGTTTGCGTTCCGTAACCTGTTCTTTTTTCCCAAACCCAACCACGTGCATTTGTTGTTGAAGGAAAAAAAAAGTTCAATTTGCGGTGTTGCACTGATGTACTGCATTTATTTTGAAAGACACTGTAAGTAAATGGTAAATTTACTGTGAAAATGGAAGTGCATTTTCAAAGGAGACAATGCATGTAACAGGCAGAACTTGACACAACATCCCAGAACGTCAACAACCAACGCACCCAGGGTAAATTGCACGTCGTATCTGGACGTGGAAAGTCCATGACCAAATGTCGATATGGGACGAGGTCAGAGTGAGAGTGTGTTGTGGAGTTAGACCAGGCTGGGCACATATATTTACTCTTCTGGTTTACTTTCACTTCTCTCTTTGTGTTGTTTCCAGACCAGAGGCAACTTTTATCACTGAACAAGCTTTGATAAACCACCATACTTTCAGCCTATCACCGTGTGATGGACAGACAAAGTTAGCCATCATCTAGTAAACGGAGCAATTGCAGCTAAAGTGGCAGAGGTGTTGCCCTGAAGTTGATGGGAACAAAAACAGGGCTATAAAGAGAGTAAATATTGGAGTTACATTTGCCAGCTGGACAAACAAAACTCCAAATGCCTACTAATGTTGCTACTTGTCTCCTGGATGTGTCAATAGGCAACTACTTCTACGACATACGTTCGCTGTAACAGGTGCTACAGGTGTTAACAGCTTGTTCTGCTGCCCCCAAGTGGCCAAAAACATCAGTTGATTCTGCTTTAAGATAATTTGGTAAAGCTAAAGCATTTTCTTGCATCAGTTAAATCCTAATTACTGTATTTATCTATGTAAAAAATGTATAGAGTCAGTTAATGCAGGTTTGAGTATCAGATATTTAATTCAATTTAAGCCCAAGTGGTTATTTTCCTTTGCAGACCTGCACTTATGGTTTTACTGTTATTAAACAATATATAATATAGTGTATAATAAGTGGGTGGGCAAGAGCCAAACTGTTTGTGTGTGTGTGTGTATGTGTATGTGTGGGGAGAGTATAGAGAGCCCTTGAGCTTAAATATCGAATATGCAACATTTCAAAATAGGAATCCAAAAGGAAGAATGCCAAAGACGCAGAACAGTTAAAGATGAAGTGAATGAGCACGCCAGAAAACATCAAGGATGCATTAGATGGTGACTTGGCTGAGGAAAATAAAGCCCCAAGATTGATTTCAAAAACAATGCAGCACATCCAAACTAGCTGGCAGAAACATATAGTGCTATAGCCTGTAGTACGATCCACAGAGCGGTGGCCAGTGCAGTCCATACTATATGAGACTACAGCTTATGTTACAGAGCCAGCTGAAAAGCAACAGAGCCCATCTCAATCTCTAAAGATGAGTTTTATGTTTTTTGACACATTTTATCCAATATGGGAAGCAGTGACTGAAATTTATGGACTTAATGATTATCTGCTGTGGTCCTCTGCCTTCAAAGAAACAGTACCGTTATTCATATTACCTGAAGTAAGTCCATTTTCTCAGCAGTTTGATTGATTAAGATGATAACATGGAACCATTACAAGAAGTGATGGAAGATTTGATGACCTGACATAATAGTTAATGTTGTCTCCTTTAGTTGTAAAATGGATATCTGTGAGCAGCGTGACTTTGAACATCGTGCTCGCCATTTTTCCTGGTGGAACTTTACGCTCAGATATTTCTTAAACCAAGGAGAAAGGGTTACATCACCAGGCGCACGACGTGATCTTGTAAGTTATGCCACTCGTCCTAGGAAATACTTCTCAAAGTCAGTTTCTCTGTTTACATTCCTTCTCAATGAATGATTACACTTTCATTATTTCATACAAAACCAACACAATATGATCCATTCTGCTGTGTCTAATCCACATTTGAGTTTATTAGAAATACAGTCGTTTTCCTTCAGCTCAAAAGCAGTGCAATAATAGAGAATGATCAGCCAGACATGCCCCAGTATTTTTAGAGTGATACATCCATGAAATTGGATCCGCTTCTCACACTTTCATCCCAACCCGTTATTAATATTCTATATCATCCGCACACTTCCTGTGCTACATCCAATACTGTTTAGTGGCCTTGGTGGAAACATTTGGCTTTGATTAACTGTGCAATTAAAGTGCATTTTACCCTACAATAATAAGAATGCACTAAAAAATAACTGTTTCAAAGACGACTCTTAAAGGCAGGAATCCTCCCTTTGAAAACATAAACGTATCTATAAAATTCAAACATTGCATATAACACATTGGTATTCAGCGTCCTCCTCTGAGGAGACACTGCCCTGCGGCTGTATGCTTTGCTGCTACTGTCATTTTTATTTTATTTTATTTTTTAAATGTTGGGTATGTTTCCGGCTCTCAGCCATTCCACAGAGGACACATGGCACCAAACCACTTGTGACAACCTGAAAAACTTGTAAAAGCATGATTCTCTGAATAGCAGCTTTTATTGGGCGACACTGTTGTTGGGAAGCAATATTAGCTGTTATTGAAGTGGTATATGCCCAGGGACGGACTCTTAGAAGGAGGCTAGCTGGAAGGAGCACATTTTGGCACAGTGGCACTGGCATCCTACGCACTGGCTCCAAATCTGTCCACTGCAGATGCACTACCTCAACCTGGTAATTTAATTAGTGTAAATATTAGTATGATATTACAGTAAATTAAAAGTGTAAAATAGTAGGTAATATAATAGTGTTGTGTTACTGTAATCTTACTGTATCTTACTATATAATGACAAAAACTCTGTCTGTCTGTGTGTGTCTCTGTTCCACGTTTTTCTCCTCACTGACTTGGTCAATCCATGTGAAATTTGGCACAGTGGTAGAGGGTCATGGGAGGATGCAAATGAAGCAATATTACATCAATTGGCCAAAGGGGGGCGCTATAGCAACCAATTGAAATTGAAAACTTTGAATGAGCATATCTCAATTCAATCAATCAATTTTATTTATAAAGCCCAATATCACAAATCACAATTTGCCTCACAGGGCTTTACAGCATACGACATCCCTCTGTCCTTTGGACCCTCACAGCGGATAAGGAAAAACTCCCCAAAAAAACCCCTTTAACGGGGGAAAAAATATCTCATGCCCCGTATGTCGTAGAGACATGAAACTTTGCACAGAGACGCCTCTCCTCATGAGGAACAAATTTGCATCAAGAACCCATAACTCCCGGTTATATAGATTTTCCGCCATTTTGAATTTTTTGAAAAACACTTCAAATCGATCTCTTCCTAGGAAGTTTGACCAACCTGCATGAAACTCGGTGAACATAATCTAGGGACCAATATCTAAAGTTCCCTCTTGGCAAAAGTTTGAAAACTTACTAAAACTGAGCTTCTATAAGGCAATGAATATTGCGGAGGGCATGGCTCATCACATAAAGGTGTATAACATCTCAAGAGTTTCACCCATCACCACGCAACTTTGTAGGCATATGACCACACATAATCTGAGGGGAGCCCTCCATTATTGACCCCATCAAACAAAATGGGGGCGCTAGAGAGCTAATTTCTTCTCTAGGCCTAACCGCCATATTGATTTTTACTAAACTTGGTAGATATGTAGAACAGGACGCCTCAAGGTGACTGGAGAAATTTAACTCTAATTGGCAACTGGGTGGCGCTATAACAACAGAAAAATGCTTAAAAATGGCTAAAATGCAACCGATCGCTGTGGCTCCCCCTGTGGCCCAATGTTTTTGTTTTTTTCTAATTTCTGGTATGACTAAGTCATGGTATGGTATGCTGTACTCAGTGGGTGTGGACTAGTATTCATATATTAATTGTACAATTTTTAGTATATTCATATGATTTTAAATAAGACCATACTATAGGCCTGTGGCACTGGTTTAATATTAACATGAGTTGAAAAATACACCAGTTTAAAAAATACATAACCACATTTCAATTTTTTTTGGTTATTCATTAAATCCTTGGGCAGGAGAAATTGTCTGGATAGATAGACTTGGACTTTTATAGTGCTTTTCTAGTCTTCCGACCATTCAAAGCACTTTTAAACTCTTTGTCACATTCACCCAGGCGCCACCTGCTACTCAGTTAAACATTCACACAGACTCACACCTCAATGGCACAGCCATCACGAGCATATTGGAGTAAAGTATCTTAGCCGAGGATACTTCAACATGTGGACTGGAGCCGAGGATCAAGTCACAGATCTTCAGATTAGTGGACGACTCACTCCACCTCCCGATCCTCAGCCACCCTGACTAGCCTCTACTTTGTTCATGCTAACTACATACTTGTCAATCATCATAACCATTCATGCATAACAATGAGACCAACACTCACAAAGGGCCTCAATTTTATGAAAAGTTCAGCAAAGTTTCAACAAAAGACACCTGATACAACTCAGTGGTCAGCTACCCTACCCCCAAACCTTGCTTATCTTAAATTGTCCTCTGTCTTACCACTTCAGCTGCAGAGCCTTGACCAACAGTTAAACTGGTATGACTGGGCTCACTGGGCTGTGCTCTCTGCTCTCGCTGCTCCCTGCTGCCTTCAGACTTGCTAAGCTCTGGGGATTTACCGGCAGTGGCTCCAAATGAATAATTATGATTTTAAAAGATTTGGTTGCACCAGACTCAGGGAACTACAGTCTCTTATATCTCAGCTTTTTTTTCAGCACCACCTTTCTTTTCTTTTTTCTTTGTCCATCTTGCTCCACTCCATGATTTCTTCAAAATTCAGCCTTTACGAGACAACCCAGAAAAATGTTTGTATTGTATATATTTTTGCAAACCACATATGTTACATTTGTACATTATTATGCAGCAGATACTTTACACTTTACATTTTCTGACAATGCTGTGGTGAAGGTGTGGGTAGAGGTTAAGTTTAGGCACAAATGTGACTGGGTAATGGTTTGAAAAAAGATCACGTTTTGGCTTAAACAACCACGTTTGGTGGCACAAATGCTGCCTAGAAAAGCAGGGATGGGTCAGTGAAAAAAAACCCTACATTGGTGGCACACATTGCTGGAAATGAAGCCCATAGATTCCTGATATAGGCCTGTTTGGAGGCCTTTATTCAAAAGACTATGAGGTCTGTTTGAAAAAAAAAATAATAATAATTTTTGTTATTATTGCTCAAAGGAAATAAAAAATGCAAAGAAAAAAAGAGTTAAAGCCCACTAATCAATGCTTTTGCTTGTAGTGACAAACCCACAGAGAAATATCAATCAATCTTACAGTCAGCCTCAGCTCTACTGAGGCGTTGTAGCATCTTCCAGCTGGTCATTTTGGTTTCACATAAACTCCACTGTATGTGGACTCCATTAATATATTCAATGTTTTAAAACAGAACAAATCAGTTTAATTATTGTCATTAGACTGTGGCTTGAAGCAGAGTTGGAAAAAATCACTATATTGATCTCTTACACACTTTCATAGAGTTGCTGTGCCTATGGTCCACAGTGCCCACCATTTGGGGCCCCGGCCAATCCCAAAAATTAGCTAAAAAGGTACAGAATGAAACCAAATGAAGCCTAATAAAGAGAATATCTAAGTAATAAAAATGTGTGTTTCCATAATAAATAGACATGAAAGGCCCCAGTCTCCCATCACCATGGCTATTATTTTCTTGGTGACTGAGCATACCAGGCAGCCAATTACAGGGCCTGTCAAACTGTCAATCATCATGAAGCAATTCATAGAAATCAAACAGCAAACTGTCACAGCGACATTATCAGGTGCTGAGAAGAGAGAAAAGAGGATGCTCGAGCACCAATTAAAGGAGCCGGATGCGATGCTAAGGAGAAATACAATCAGTGTTGACTCTGAAAATTGTGGAAGATCGAAAGAAAACTAACCTACAACCCCATGACATTTCCCACACATGTCGGCAGCTCATCTCTTATTCCCCAATTTATTCAGAAATTGTGCAATAAAGCCGGTTAACATGAAATGTGTCACCACCTGTTTGTGCTGTTGTCGAGTCGACAGGTGCGACCCAACAAACATGATCATCATTTCTCAAAAGCAGAGTTTGGAGGGCCAGTGCTTGGTGTTGGATAAATGTTTATAACCTCATATCATTATTAAAATAAGTAGCTTGTTGATGGATTTGCTTTGTTCTTATTGTTAAACTTTAGTTGCTCTTTAAGCCGTTTTCATACTGGATGCAGAACTGCCCGAATATCTTAATTGTCGTGCAGCAGCCCGTCAGCAGTCGCCTGGCTGATCACACCAGAAGCGCCTTTCCCCACACCAGCCAGTAAGCGATTATGCTCCTCTGCGCTTTTCTAATCACTCGTGTCTGCTTCTGTGTGTGTGTGTGTGTGTGTGTGTGTTCGCCTGTCTCTCTTGCTCTCTGTTTAGACACAACTGACAAATATTTGGAAGCATGTGATGCATACCTTGTCATTAATCAGATTATTTATACAATAATTAATATATCCTTTTTAATAATAGATTATCAGTTTGTTTTCTCGCCAGATTTGCTCACAGCTTGTGGAAAAAAATGACCAGACACTGAAATTATCACTGCAGATCAGCAGTTGGCCACGGAGCTCAGGGCCGCAGCATGGATGCTGAAATGATGCAGGCAGTGCTCCATTGAAAATCAGTGCTCTTAGCTGTGCTTCCAATGTGAACCCTGGGTTAGATGCTCTCCAGATGGAGCATGTTTGCACAGGAAGTGTATTGTATTTTTGCTTTTGTCATCCACCGAGGTGAAAACTGAAGGATATAAGGACAGCTAAGGACGAGGCAGCTTGGAAGAGCTTGGTCAAAGATAACAACTATGCAGAGACCATGGATGAAGAAGACATGTTGAATTATTAACTGGGCTGTCTTCTTGGCAGTGGTTGGTATAGAAAGGGGAGTAAAGTTTTCACTTCACTATATCCACCACCTCTATTTTGATGTTTGCACCGAGTCTGTCTGCATCCAGCAGGTCTGGCATCAGCCTCTGCTTGGCCTTGTCTCTGCCTCTCCTCCGGTCTTCCATGTCGGCGAATCAATTGATCTCCCTGTTTCTCCGCATGCTATCAACCGTTCTCGCTCACATCTGCAGCTCAATGATAGATTAACTCTGAAGTATTTACTTTTTAGTCACAGATTTTCTCATTGCTACTCTCATCTATCTGCCTGCCTGACATTATGCCTCTGATCATTGACATCTGTGTCACTCTGCAGTTACACCTCCAAAACACTAACTGGCATCAGGGTTTCTGTGAAGTGCTGTTAAGTTGATTCAAAACGCACATTAAACACACATTAAACATGGCTTATAGAGACAATTTCAAACACAAGTACATATTCGATTTCACTATAACTGGCAGTGTTCACAGACAAATTTTTGTCCCCACAAATACAACATGCTAATGTTTTTAGCACAAGCCTATGGTATTTTACATTGTATAAATTAGCCTAGCAGCTAGCGGACTTTTTCTCTACTCATATGAAGCCATAGCCTGGAAATCCAGACTCGAATCTAGAAAGATTTTGAGTCTGGCCCTCACCGATACATCCTTCCTACCCAAGGGGCGGCACTAACTGAGGCATATTAAATGTCGCCACACGCAATTGGATAACACAATGGCCAATCAGAGCAAAAAACAAGGTGACGTATTCATTGCAGTAAGCCCCATTTATTTGCCGATCAGTGGGGCTAACTGATATTTTGTGCTTTTGCCATATCCCGTCGGTAAAACAGCAAAAACATTCTTCCTGGAAGTGAAGGCTTCTAGGGCAGTCTTCTGTTCCTCTCTCAAGGAAAAAGATAAGTGTAGTTGGCTTAGTGTTTCTTCCAAAGCTAATGTGAATGGACGCGGTCCTTTGGCGGCTGCCATCTTGGCTGTTTACTTTTTGACTCCTACGGTGCAGCGCTGTCCTCATCATGTTACGCCTGCCCAGAGCCTGCCTCTGTCAGATAGACTGATCTGATTTGTCTGATGGCGATTCAGTGGGCTCTGCTCGTCGGGGCCAGATTCCCGTGCAGTGCAAATTCAAATTTGCTAGGGGCGGGGCATCTGGATTTCCAGGTTTATGAAGCCAGGGACAACAGCAACATTTAACAAAGGTAATGTTACAAAATTCAGCTCCATTGCAGCTCACAGGGTTCATCGACAAGACAACTGTCTTATACTAAACACGTTTTCCAAACAAATATAACATGCTAACATTATTAGCACAAGCCAGTGGCATTTTACATTATATAAATTAGCCTAGCAAATAGTGGAGATTTCCTCTGCTTATATGAAGACTTAAAATGCTATTTTTGTAGAGGCTTTACTGTCTTCACAATTTATTGTTTCTTATCTGTGTAATACAAGTAAATAAAAGCTTTGTTTCCACTGAGGGAAATGGTGTCAGCTTTCAAAAATAGACAGGAGGTCTGCGTCACCATGACACAGAGCCTACACCGTAGGTATGGCTTCAATTTGATACGGAAGTATAAATCACGCTTCAGTCTGTTTATGCTGCTATCAGTTTCCGATTCAGTTACATCTGATCTTATCAACTCAAACCCATCTGTTGGCTGCTGTCTGCGCTCAGGGTTCTTCAGAAATGCTGCAGATCCATTCAAAGGTTGGCAGGTGTGCTCATACTTACAATCACCACTGTTTGTTTTCTGTTATTCACACATGTAGAAATCATCTGTGTTGCTGTCAGGCCATGTGGCTTCCTGCTCTTATTTGCAGCTGCCCTGATTCATCCCTCAAATCAGACTCAACTTTTTTATCTGAATCACCATTACTTATGACTGACAACCGAGTTGTGTACTTCAGAAGATGAAGTAGCTAAAGATCAAAAGCTGTGCTCTTCGAAACAGCAGTGCAGCAATAAATCTCTCCCTCTGTGTGTAACAGACAATAAGAGGGCATGAAAGGTGAAGGAAGATGTGCTGGGTAGAAGCACATGCCTTTGCTTGGAGTGAGGATGTATGCATGCGTGTGTGTTATTTTATGTGTACGTTTGTGTAGGTGAGTGTGTGTCCTAATGCTGCACTGGCGTCACGGTTCTCTCCAGTGTATCTACCCTGTTTACTTTGTTCTTCTCTCCATCTTCCCCGTGCTGTGTTGGCTGCCTCTCGACTGGCAGCTTTCCAAAAAGAACAGCTTCCAATATTAGTGTGCTTGAATGCTCACAGACACACAGACACACACACACACACACACACACACACATACATGCTTTGAAAATGATCCTTAGACAATATTACTAAGTCTGGTAAAAGTAAAATTGGCTTGGACACAGCCGTCTCAAAATTGCGGCTCTGCCAGCGAAAGTTTTACCATTCCTCTCCCAACTTTTTTTTTAAACCAAAGTGAAATAAATACAGAGTCGTCCTGACTTTGTGAGTAGTATCAAATTCATTGCAAGATCTTTCATTGGGGACAAACCCGCAGCCGTCCACAGTTGAGGTAGGGTGCTCCTTTTTAAAGTTGACAGCAAATTTTAAATCCAGTCTATCCCTGCTCATAGGACCAGGGGTACAGTTTGCCATCCAATGTTTTGCCCATGTAGCTGTGCACGATATACAGAGATATACAAATATGTAGCCTGAATTAGCCTCAACTAATTGAGGTTACACAGGGGTGATTTGGTTGCTTGATATCAGACAGAACTGTCAACTTGTTACTCACTGTTTTTATCATCAGTCTGACATTGCGTCCACTCTTACTGACTTTCCCTAACTGTTTACTATAGACCAATGTATCCACCTGAATCTAATGTCATTTTAAGTTCACACAATGCAAAGCCATGCTAACATATCTGTTTAATCAGGGTTTTGAGAGTGGAGCAGATCAAAGTAAAATGATGTCCGGCAATATTAAGAAGACATGTTGATTTAGAATAGCGCCAAAAGCAGCGTCAATCTTGTCAATAGACTATTTCAAACACAAGTACGCATATCAGCTTCACTATAACTGGCAGCATTCACACACAAAGCATTTGTCTTTTGCGAGACACATTTTCCCCACAAATACAGCATTTTACATTGTATAAATTAGCCTAGCCACTAGCAGACTTTTCCTCTACTCATATGAGGCCAGGGACAACAGCAAGATTTAACAAAGGTAACAGTACAAAAATTGAGCTTTATTACAACTCACAAGGTTCACTGACAATACAACTGTCTTATACTAAACACGTTTTCCAAACAAAAATAAGATGCTAACGTTACTAGCACAAGCCTATGGCATTTTACATGTAAATTAGCCTAGCAAATAGCGGAGATTTCCTCTGCTCATATGAGGCCAGGATAAATTAGTTCCCCCGTGGTGGCCATTGGTCATTTTTTAATTTGACCAAGAAACCACTTTTTCATGTCATAATTGTCGAATGTCGAATTCAGTGGAATGGGAAAACTCAAAGGTCTGGACCAAGGCAAGTAATTTGGCTATTCCTTCATGTTTTATGACCACGTATGTCATAAAGTTGGATTTTTTCTTTTGGTGAAGACAGTTATGGAAATTGTCCCAGGTGTTTTGGCCACTGGACTACAGAGTCCTCTGTGCTGTAGAGGTTATTTCGGGGCACGTCATGGCTGCTGAGGGAGCCTCACTTGCTTCTATTTTCCGGCCTCGCTCAGTGCTCTCCCCAGTGTATTCCCCACATGCAATTCTGCATTCACCTGTCACTTCTGCATCTAATTAGTCACTATCCCCAGTGTATTTATTCCTTTTTCGTGGCCAGACGTGTGAAGTTGGAAGTGGGCAAGACAAGTCAATATCAAACTCTGCAAATGAGCTACCGGACACCAGACAGGTGTCCAGGTACCTTTTTACTTAGCCTCTTCAGAACACCAGGAAATTTAAAAAGAAACACCAACGGACCCATTTAAAAAAACAGAGGTGACTTTAAAAGTCAATGATGTCTCCCCACACTGCTTGATCAGAGGCTTTTTTTCTCCCCATGTATCAGCAGCAATTCCCAGGCTTTTCATTGAATGTTTAAAGCTGTCTATAAAACTGCATGTTTAAGCATTTTCTTTATTTTTCTAAACCAGCTTGCTGTGGAGAAGCTGTTTTGTGAGGCGTGTGATGCTCACATGCTGTATGTGTCCAGCCAATCTGACCTTTGACATCTCAAGCATATGGATACACAACATGTGAGCATGTATCAGGAATTTTACCTTGCCATTAAATATTTATGAGTTTGTGGAGCCTGGTAGGTTAATGTAAAATCCAACCGCAGTACCCTCATATACACCCTCATATAGGTTAATTCTGCGTCTTCACAAAATCATTAAACATCAACTCTAAGGGTAATTTACTTCTTCGTATGATGTACCACTGTGTCCAAATTATTCATCTTGCTGAAACAAAAATGAAAGCTTCCTTCACACTGTCAGACAAACCAAAGTCCAAACCATTAATGCAGACCATTTCTCCCTTCTGCACAATCCATGCCAAAACCTCCCTCAGTCCCTGTGCAATAGCCTCTCCGGTGTGCTCTTGAGGGGAAAACAAATGCAGTTTGCAGACTTCTCATTGTTAAGTCACCACTGATATAATGAACTGTAAGGTTCATATAAGGCCCTGTTGTAGAAAAATATTCTGCTTTCTTCAGATCCTTTGAATCCTCTCTTCACACTTGGTACACAGAACACGCAGCACACAGCTTTTGAGAAACAATTGCAAGAGGGGATTATATAACATTTGTTAAGGGTATTAATCATTTTCTTTAAACCCCCGTTGTGTGCGGCATTGATGGGTACCCTGTCTTTTCCCGAGTAATAAGTGACGGCCTCTGCGCTCTCCTTGTGCCTCTGGGAGATTTGCAGACACAGGGATACATTAAACTGTATCTGTTCTGTTGGTTTGGGAAGTAATGAATGGGCGGTGTGTAAAGAAATGAGACAATAGTTTACTTATTTTTGTAAACCTAAGTGTTTAATAATGTGAATATTTTGTCCTATGGGATTGTAAATGCTCCCACTTCCACTCAATCATCGTTGTCCTTGAAACTACTGTATAATGTTCTCTTACTGCAGTGTCTTAGCATATTGCATGAGGCTGCTGCCTGCAGCATGCTACAGAAGTCATGTGGTATAGCATGAGGTCATTATTTATTCACAGCAAATGAGGGTAAATAGTAGCAGGATTTTTATAGGGGTGCTTTTTATGTAAAAGTAGATAGAATGTCATGCACCGTAATGAGAGCATGGGCGAATCCCCCATAACGGGTTCCACAGGAAGCTCTGCTGACCAGTGTTGGGTAAGATACTTTCAAAATGCAATATGTTACATATTACTTGTTACCTTCATTTGAAAGGAATGTTACCTTGCAATGTTATTGTCTGTGTAGAGTAATGTGTTACCGATTTCACTACTTTTTCCTTACTTTCACTAAAAGAAGTGCAGGAGTACAATCAGGCATTATAAAATGGAAGAAGGTCATGTTGTTTCATAGCAGGTACTCAAAGCACAGAAAGTTCAAGTTCATTGCAGTTCATAAATGTACAAATCCAGTGGTGGGAGATAGTGTATAGCCTGATGCATGCTCCTCTCCAGAGCATAGAGCTCGCCCATTCATGCATTCATATGCAGTGGTTACCACCTTGCAATAAAATCGCTGCGTTATATTAACAGTAGTTTGATAATATGAACAATTATAGCTACCACAGCAAGGGAGAGAAAGTTATGTATGAGAAGGGGATGGTGTGCTGGCATTGCCACGCTGTTGTATGGTATGTGAAAGGAAACATATCCAACATGCTTAATGCACATTCAACTGCAGCACCCAGGTGTGCCGATCACCAGGATGAAAAAACTAAACTGAGCCCATCTCATGTAGCCTTTAGATGCAAAAGCATAGAAGGTTACATTTTTGACATTGTAGGTAGGCTATATCAAAGGAAACACATGAACATGCTTATGCAGAGTACAGCATCTCTCAGACGGGCAAGTCCAACTCAGTGTTAATCCAAAGTCGTCGAAATCCAGGGCTTGGGCAGTGACTTCCAGCATCAGACACAAACAAAAAAAGCCGTCCTTACATTTTGGCATGATACACGGCCAGTAGCCAGTGCACGGAAATGTGGTGAGACAAAAGTCCGAGGAGGGCGGACAAGAGAGGTGGTGGATGGGTCCAACAACAACCAACTTTCTCCTGGGAGGCCCATGTTTGCGTCCTATAGGATTGTAAAACCAAACCCTGTTCTTTTTTCCTACACTCAACCACGTGCTTTTATTGCCTTAACCCAACTATGTGTGTCTGCTGGCAAAACGTAACCACATGGATTTGTTGTTGAAGGAAAAAAAACGTAAATTTGTGGTGTTGTACTGACCAAGTGCGACTATTTTAAAAGAGACTGTATGCAAACTGTACACTTCCTGTAAAATAGGAAGGGTATTTTGAAAACAAACAATGCATGCAACAGGCTGAACTGGACACAGCGTCCCAGAAAGTCACCAACCAATGCACCCAGGGTACCTTGGACATTGTACCCTGACATGGAAAGTCCATGACCAAACGTCAATGTGTGATGAGGTCAGAGTGAGAATGTGTTGGCAAGTCACCAACACCCTTCTTGAATGAAGCCTATGATGACATGATATGATGAGACTCAAAAACCTTTGGGGGATATTGCTTTCTAGTGGCGCTCTGGCAGAGTTGGCGCAGCAATGAGAAATGAAAAAGAAAACAAATCACATGACTGTAATAATATGACCCAAAATCCTACTAGTAACACGTTATATTACTTCATTATTCCTAAATGCAACATTATACTGTAATGCATTACTTTTGAAATGCATTCCCCACCAACGCTGCTGCTGGATCATTAATATCTATTATATTGTTATAGTTTCAATAAATGTTCTTTGCAAATCAGGACAAACCAACCACTATCCCTCCCAGTTTGTCATACCTCACCTCTGAGCAGCATCCTCAAAATATGCAGCTCCAGCAGGTTTGAGGTTCGACGTATTTGCCTGTTCTCATAGAATTACGGTTCCAATGCGAAGCCTTCAGTTGGTATCCCACTGTTTCCCTCTAATGGATCCTGCCACGATCCCCTGTTGTGACACCATCACGGCAAGAAATGACCATGAAGCTGATGACACGAAAGCTGGTCAACCTTCAAGGACACCTCCATACCAGAGATGAAAAGGCAGATGTGGTGCACTCAGTACAGCCTGACTGATCATAAACAGTAGGCACATAACATTCATCCATACTCAACTAAGGGCAGGGAAGGGGATGCACTAAACATATTTTATAGGTCCTTGAGAACCACACAAGGATAAATGTGCCCACTAGGCCTTAAGCCTTCAATACCAGTCATTCACGCTGAAGCAAGGAGGTGGCGGTAAGCTACTTTTGTCATTCCGCTCACAGATTTGGCACTTCCCTCAACCAAAGTCTGTTGTTCCACATGCAGAGATCTCTCGCTTGCTTTGTGAAAGTCAGAGCGAGCAATAAGGCTCTCTTCAAAGGGAACAACTTAAGGGGAATCTCTTCAGCGGGCTCATAGGGCTCACAAGAGGGAGACCTGAGCACAACAGGAGGCTCCCAGTGGAGGCCAGATGGGTGAAGAGTTAACTCACCCAAGGCAGAAGCGATTTTAGGAGAGGGTGACTGAACAATGGCCTTTCACCAAAACCAAAATGACAGAAGGAAATTGCCCACTATCAACAGAGGCTGGATGAAAGACAAGACTGAAGCGATCAAACAAGGACAGAGGGCTGAGCCCTTTTTCTCCTCTAACAACATCTGAATCCACCCGTCACCTCACATTTCACATTTAAACACTGGAGATCGATGCCATAGAGTTCTCAAAAGCTCAAAAACTAACTTTTTATGCAATCATAAGTGCTATATCATAAGCAACTGGACTTGCTTGTGTTTCTTGAAGATCTTACGCCTCTCATTCAAGAGGCTTCTTCAGTTCAAACGGACTGGTGCAGAGTCGCAGGCTTTAAACTCTGTGTGGGTGTGAGCCCTTACAGAGTCGCTGAAGTCACATGTGTGCTCTGAGTTTCAGAGTCGTTAAGGTCACATGTGTGTATCTTTAGGGTTAGATGGGTCCAGGTGAGAATAAGTGTGAAGTTGTCCTCGTCCTGTAAGGGTTCACACCCACACATAGTTTAAACCCTGCGACTCTGCACGAGTCCGTTATAACTGAAGACGCCTCTGGGATGAGAGGCGAAACGTCTTCATGAAACGCAAGCAAGTCCAGTTGCCTACGATATAGCACTTATGATTACCATGACCTGGATGACTGAGAATCTTCACCGACAACTTTTTACTTTTAGAATTACGCCTACTACTAGTGATGCTAACAGCTCAACTTTTGAGTAAACAGCCTCATTTCTGATTCCAAAAGCACTCATTTGTACTTTCACTTTTTTCCTATATGTTTTTCATTAAACAGAAAGGGCAAAACCATTGGCCAATGGCAAAAATCAATTATATCCTCTTGTTTCTGTTCTAAACTGACTAGCAGACAACCTTTTCCATACATAATTTGTTATTATTCAGCCCACTTCAAATCACCTGTCATGAAATGATCCCAAACATAATGAATCCATGAAATAATTACATATGCCAGGACCATACAGGTAACAGTAGATAGATAGATACACGTATAGATTTTTTTTTATCCCTCAGTTCAAACTAAGGATATGTGATGATCCGTCTGGCTCCATTTATATTGGGCATGAAACATTGACAATCTAAGATATAGGTGGTATGCTGGGACTTTATAACCGCTGCACCTTGAGCTGAAATGAATGAAATCCCTGGTTGTGGCTTGAGGGCCTGAAAAACAATCTGGACCTCAGAGGTGACAGCCCATGGATAAATAATGTAAATACTAAGAGACAACCTTTTATTGAAGTTTTTTCGTGTGAGGGGACTGCGAATGACTCTGGTGAGCATCCCGGCGCCATGGGATAAAATGCTGTCACTGCACAGTGTATGAAGGGCCTCAAGTGACATTTGTCAGTGAGACTGAGTAGCATTCCAAATTAAGCATATAACCTTTATGGAATGATAATCAATCATGCATCATCAGGCATCTCCAACACAAAACCATTAAACCGCGCTTTAATACTGTGTACTGTAAGTGAATGTTACACAGAGGCGTATTCGTCATCCTGGTTAACTCCATTTGGTCCCATTGTTCTGCTTTAAAGTTGCTGTGCACATGTCTGCAGAGTTAAGAGTCAATAACTCTGCCTATGTTTGTTCAGCCCCTAAGGACACATTACACATCATAATTGCAGCCGTTCTTCACACACAACTGAATGCTGGTCTGAATCGTTTCCGATTAGTCAGATAAAGGAGAAGAATTTCCTGACTTCAGCATAAATAAGTGTTTACAAATTAGATAGCGCCGATAGATACTGAGTGTTTCAATTTGGAAAAAGATTAACAATAGCACAAGTTTCACAGAACTTCTTCTCAGAGGCTCACAAATATTGAAGTAAAAGCTACAAAACTTAAAACAATTGTGATTGTGATAGATGCTTGATTTCACACTAAGTAACATCAGCTACCAAACTCACTTTGTTTGAGGCCTGTGGGTGTCTATTGACTGCTTGTGGCTCACATTTTTAAGAGAGATTTATGAGAGAATAGCAACGCCCACAGCACAAATAGCCACTGTGGATGCCAGCCACAAAGTTGGATGTTACACAAACTCTCTTTGATGAAGTCAGAGGAAAAGTGTCCTACTTTAGAGAGGGGAAATAAGTTATGGCAACTCTTTAATTTCACAATATATCAATCAAATGTCAAAGTGTGCCGTAGTGTGTATAACACAACGTTTCTATTGATCAATAATTTGATATGTAGCTTGACATTATACTGGGTTTCATGGTGGACCTTTGGAAGCCTGTCTTAGTAAAAATATAGAACTGTAAATGAGAGTGTAAAGCACAGTTTGTTCCAATGCAATTTTTATTTCAATAGGCTTTATTGGCATGACATTTCTTATGTGTTGCCAGCGCACACTTACAATTTGAGAAAGTGAAAATTCAAAAGAAAAGAGTGTGATCATGACGAGATGAACTACTGTATATGCTGTTTTGTTGGTTGTCTCTGAGCCTGTGACATGCTCTGACATATCTCGCTGCATCTACGGCGCCGACACTGTTTTCTCCAAGCCGATGCTGCATTTTAGTCTGCTCAGACAGTTTCCATTCAATTTTTGTAAAGAACTTACTTCTGATGTCTTCATATGTGCTGCACTGTAGCAGGTAATGTTGCTCTGTCTCCACCTGTCTCTGAGGACAGAGCTGACACAGCCTGTCTTCTCCAGGCAGCCAGGTCTAGCTGTGCCTGCCAGTCTCTATGGCCAGGCTGTGATCACTGAGTCTGTACATTGTTGGTGTCTTTCTCAGTTTCTGATCTGTCACAGGGGGTCAGATAGTTTGCCATCGTCTACTGTCTGTTTAGGGCCAAAATTCTTCCTTTGTCCCTCCTCTTCGGCAACATCCCCACACACTCCTTCAGTGACTGTTAGCTGCAGTTTCTTATCTATCCATGAAATGCCCTCAGACCTTTTCACCACACTTGCTGATATGTGCTCACCTCAATCTAAAAACAGTGCGCGCCACTTTGCTATGGTTTCCGGTTTGAACAACATGTTTCCTTGAAACAGTGTGCAGCAGGCTTTGAGGTACATTTTCCCTTGTTTGGTGAGTGCGTCAGAGGTGTTACTCAGTCAGCAATGATGTGTTCATAAATGCAACCATATTGAAAAAAGCAGTGCGCTTGCATAACACTAAAACAAGGTGTTTTCGCATCACTGTTTCTGTTTAAGTTGATGTTTTCCTACATTTTGTCAGAGCCAAATGCAAGCGTTACCTCTTCCCTCATCGGCCCTGCAGTCACCGGACCGCCTGCTCGTTCACCTGCTCACCTGTTCTTCCCTCCATCATTAGACACTCACCATGTTTCTTTGTTGGTTAACTGTTACCTGCCATTTGAAATCTCTGCTTGTGAGCCATTTTTGAAAAACCATTGGGCTCATTTGAGAGAAAAAGCGCTTCCCTTGGAACGTGGACGAGATCAGGCAGCAGCAGCAGGGGGCAATGACACAAACTGCCAGTCAGGTCAGACAGTTTCCAGCAGCCTCCAGTCTGTGCAGGAAGTCACAGATGCAAATCAGTTTGCTGATGTATGTTAATCAGCTGGGCAGACCTGCCCCCCGCAAACTACGTAAATAAACTGAAAACATAAATAGAGGAAACACAGAGGAAAGAAATACAAGGCAGCTGCTTTTATGAAAGACATGAATGAAGTCAGATATAGTCAGGGCTGCACATCTGTACAGATGTTATTATAAGAATCCTCACCTGTTCTTATTTACCACAAGTATTTTTGTTGCTAATTACTTCAATAATAACAGTTCAATTTTAATATACAATGGATTATATATCTTACTATATAATGACGAAAACTCTGTGTGTGTGTGTGTGTGTGTGTGTGTCTGTTCCACGTTTTTCTCCACGTTTTTCCACGTTTTTCTCCTCACTCTCAATCCATGTGAAATTTGGCACAGTGGTAGAGGGTCATGGGAGGATGTGAATGAAGCAATATTACATCAATTGGCCAAAGGGGGGCGCTATAGCAACCAATTGAAATTGCAATGAATGGGCATATCTCATGCCCTGTATGTCGTAGAGACATGAAACTTTGCACAGAGCTGCCTCTCCTCATGAGGAACAAATTTGCCTCAAGAACCCATAACTCCCGGTTATATAGATTTTCCGCCATTTTGAATTTTTTGAAAAACATTTAAAATCGATCTTTTCCTAGAAAGTTTGACCGATCTGCATGAAACTGGGTGAACATAATCTAGGGACCAATATCTAAAGTTCTCTCTTGGCAAAAGTTGGAAATCTTACTAAAACTCAGCTTCTGTAAGGCAATGAATATTGCGGAGGGTGTGGCTCATCACATAAAGGTGTATAACATCTCAAGGGTTTCACTGATCACCACGCAACTTTGTAGGCATATGACCACACATAATCTGAGGGGACCCCTCCATTATTGACCCCATCAAACAAAATGGGGGCGCTAGAGAGCTAATTTCTTCTCTAGGCCTAACCGCCATATGGATTTTTACTAAACTTGGTAGATATGTAGAACAGGACGCCTCAAGGTGACTGGAGAAATTTAACTCTAATTGGCAACTGGGTGGCGCTATAACAACAGAAAAATGCTTAAAAATGGCTAAAATGCGACGATCGCTGTGGCTCCCCCTGTGGCCCAATGTTTGTTTTTTTTTCTCTAATTTTTGGTATGACTAAGTCATGGTATGGTATGCTGTACATAATCACAGAAACTGTCAGTGTGTCATTCTGTCTGTCCCACATTTTTCAAAACCTCTGTCTGAATACATTGCTCTTCTTCATGGGTTCAGCTGACTATCTAATCTGCAATTTCCTATGACCTGTATCCCAAACACACACCATGTGAAACTGTACATGGGCAACTGTGCACTCATTGGGTATGAACTAGTAGTTTATGATCTGTAATATGAATGTATTTACTCTCGGGTGTGGCTCAGAGGTGGAGTGGGTCGTCCATTAATCGGAAGATTGCCAGTTTGATCCACTGTTCCTCCAGTCCGCAAGTCAAAGTATCCTTGGGCAATATACTAAACCCCAAATTGGTCCCAGTGGCTGTTCCATTGGTGTGTGAGAGCGTGTGAATGGTTACGTGGTAGCAGGTGGCACCTTGTATAGTAGCCTCGGCCACCAGTGTGTGAATGTGTGTGTGAATGGGTGATTGTGACGCAGTATAAAAGCGCTTTGAGTGGTCCAAAGATTAGAAAGGTGCTATACAAGTGCAGTCCATTTTCCATTTACTCTCGCTGTCTACTGAACATCACAATCAGCCACATGTATATTCTGTTATCAATTAAACAACATATTGTTATGTCAACATCTAAATCAATCAGCTGTTAGATCAGATGAGAGCCAGGCGTTTCCCATCATGCTCTTGGTCTAACAGTTGGTGGTGAGCAACTGCAGGTTGCCCACACGCGTATGACGTCAGAGCAAGTCTGCATCAAGTCAGACACAGATGGCACACATTGTGCGGCGATCCGCGGTGATCGATTCTACACAAGCGTGGCTCATCTCGAAAGGAGCCTGCTTCCTCCACATCTGTTAGGTCTGCGTTCAGGTCCGTCCCCTCCCCCGCTGCCTGCACTCTCCATGTGACGTGTAACGTGTGTTCAGTGTATGAATACAAATTGGCATTCAAATGTATCTCTGATCTACACATTGGAATCAGTTTCTTCTCTGACACTATCTTAATGAGGTTCAGGACACTGGAGAGCTAGAATTGTCATTGGGAAATTCGCATGATCCATCCCAAATGTTCCATCACAGATTGAAATAAATGTTTTCAGATTCACTGCTATGCAAAACCGCCTCTGCAGGAGCCTCCACTTTGGACCATTTGTCATAGCACTCTGTGTTAAGGCTTAACAGGATTACTTGATATTTTGTCACCAGCCACAGAATGCACTGAACATTACCTGTGATTGAAATAAACGTTGATGCGCTGGTGTATGTCAGTAAACTCTAAAATGTGTGAATGAGCTTGCACAGATTTATCAAGCAAACAGCTGACACACAAATGTTTCCCCGTCTGTCCGCAGGGCTGATAAATACAGCATTTACATATAATCATTTTCCTTATTATGCATTTGCAGACATACATTATCACCATGATGAATGGCATTCATTATAATTAATCTCAGTGATTAACTTTAATTATAAGAGAAACTAGATGACCTGACCCAATTTATCACGAACATTGAAAACCGAGTACAGCGCTGATAAGGAACCTGCCGCACGAGTTGTATCAAGTCCCTCCATATTTAGTCTCATGATTCACCGTGCCGCGTCTAATCAACACATCTTCTCTCTCCTTTTTCCCTTGATGTGCCCCAACAAAAGCTTCGGGAGACGCGGTTTCAAACAAGAAAGGACGTATCATTCTACAGCAGTTTATTACCGCCAAAGATCCCATTCACACATCAATTCTGAGAGTCACCTTCAATACTTCAAAAAAGCCTCTGGTGGAAATTATCTGGTGCACAATTGAAAAAAGATATATATAAGGAACACTAAAGAATAACAAATGAAGCATCCATCTTTATAAATTGACTCTCTATTGAATTCCTCTCCAAGTAATTATACTGGAACACTTATTGTTGTATTGTTATATTTGTTGAATAGGCATCCGGCTCAGACGGGGAGGCTGCTCTGATGCCAGGTCACATGTGGTCATTTTACTTTTTTTGTAGTATAAACACAATAAGAAGCAATGCCAATTCAAGTTTATTGAGGTGTACACCGAGCGCCACTGTGACTGATTTTACACCTCGAGACTAGCATGCAGGCTAAATAATTCATAGACTTAATTTGCAGGCATGAAATGCTCACACACACTAACAACATCAGCCTTGCTCAAAGTGTAATGAGACACAAGGCTTTTTTTTCTAATACGTATGCCCTTTTTTTCTTTTATTTCCTACAGTTTGGTTGCAGCAGGTTTTGATGTCGGCTCCAAATGATGCACTCCGCCATGGAGACGTGCAATTTGTCGACAACATCTGTGTCAGGTTTAACCATACCATGTCACACAGTGTCAAGAGTCTGGTCTCTTGGGGAAGTTATACAGTCTGAAAAAGATAGAGGTTAAACGCTTCGTTCTGACACAAAAATTCACAGTGGTGTGCTTCATGAACTGCCTTCCTTAATGTCAGCAGTGTTCAGGTATATGAGTGGGGAAGCAATCCATCTTACAACGTCAGCGTGCAGGGCTCACACTGAAAGGACAGAAGCAAAATGGAGTGATTGGAGGGGAGTGAGAAGCTTGATGCAAATGTCATGTGATGAATGAATTCACCTTGACAACCTTTGATTAATAGATAGCTTTACAAAACATGTGGCTGCAAATGAAGCTAGACACATATCATCTTTGTCTTAATATGATGTGCAACAAAGAGCTCTATCTGGAAACTGGAATCAGTGCAGTAATTCATAATATTTCATTATTTCTAGGGTCAAATAATGACCACTGCAATGTCCTGGAAGGGTCCCCAGGACATACTGTGTCAAGGAGACAGGAAGAAAACATTGCCAAGTCATTCAGGTGTCAGGAGCAGGGACAAAATGATGAAAGGTCTTGACCATTGGAAGCTCTCCGGAGCCCCAAGAAAAAGAAAGTCAGACAAGTTCCAACTTTTCAGACAGTCCCTGACAGTGAGGTGATTTAGCTTGGGGTAGGCTAGTAGCTAACCTGTATTGCTTTAAAACAAACTGCCTACACCTGGAAACAAAAGTACAGTTAACAAAGAGCTTCAGGCTAAAGCTCACAAACTGTGACTTTTCAAGGTACCAACTTCAGCCTGCACTAAAAACTCTTTTAAAGACAACAATGATGTCTGTTTTCTTCCAGTACATACTGAGATACATGCCTCCCTCCTCCACAGAATGGATGGATGGAAACGGTTAAGAGAGTCGGACACATGCTCTCTCCTTTTTTTACTGTCTGTTTAGGTTTTGTAAGTTTTCCTCTTACATCTATACACTACTAAATTAGATTGTCAAACACGGTGTTGCCTTGTAATGAGACTCGTGTAACACTCGTTACTCTGTTGTTCTCTGTGCCCTTATGACACTTACAGCTGTACTGAACACTTGCTTATAAAAAAAGAAACATCATGTCTGATCCCAGCATTACTTGCTTGCAAAAGTGGTAAATTATAGGGATAAGATTGTATTCTTAACTGATTAGACCCACTAAGGATCTCTAACATAACACTGATTATGGAGAACTGAATACTTATGCAATAACAGTCTGAAATTAGAGAGTGTTTTAAGAGACTGTGGCAGTGCAGCACAACACTGTGGGTGTCATTGCTCTTTTCTCGAAGTTTCATTAGTGTGATTTATAATTAGTTGTCGAGACAACTGTGACACAAAAAACCTTAGTGGGAAAGTTTATGTAGATTATGCGGAGGAAATACAGTCATTCCTTATTATAGATGAATACTCCAAGCAATGAATAAAATATTGCTCCGTCTTGCCGGCAAACTCTCGAGAGAGGTTTCTGTTTTACGTCCACTTACTGCCATGATCTCTCATGCCTCCAGTGGAACTTCAGAGAGGCTTTGAATTGTGGCTGACCATAAACTGTGGGTGGCTGGTGGACACAAGGGACGTGCTGCTTTCCATAGAGAGACAACATGCTTGACAGCCAGTGACTCTGACTGGAATTACATTATGCTAATGATATAAACTCCATATGTTTCTGTAAATACCTTCTACAATCGATCAGAGACTTGTTTAGAAATTCAATGTCGGTAAATTTGACAGTGTCATTATAATGGTTTTCCGCTTAAGCTGGGAAAACACATGTGCTTTGTTGAGCCAAGCTGTCGGCTGGTGATAGGTTGCTAGGATACAGGTTTAAAAAGGTAAGCAGGATGACGTAAAATAAGAGATACCTGACAATACTGTACCTAAAGCCTAGCTCAGACCAATGATGCACAACAAGATGTTTTAGAAAGAAAAGGTTGCAGTGATGTGCAACAGTCTGAGCTCGACTCAAGCCGGCTGGAGGCGTCACCTGCAACACAGCTGGTCAAATTGCCAGCAAGGCAAGGCACCTGTTTCAAGAGCCTGCTGGCTTGTAGTGAAGTCTGCTGGTCAAGTCAGAATGACCGCAGATGGTGTGTACACTTGCTGCGGCAGGTGCTCTGTCCCCATCAAGCCCTCTGTTTCTGCCGTCACGGCGTGCCAGTGTCAGACGGTGGGTCGCTGCTGCTCGCTGTCACACAAGCACATTCTCATTGACTGATAAGTTGGTGCTGGTTATCTGTTCAGTGATTTATTCTGAAATACAGTCCATCTGATGTCCATTTTGTTTCTGTTTTTTGCTGTTTCATCACTACTACAAATGCAGCTGTAGCCAGTATCTCACTATCACTATCCTCTTTCATATTTTAAGAATCTCCAAATTAAATTCAGCCACAAAATAAGCCTGAAAGCTGGAAATCAGAACGGAAGCACAGAGAGTTGTTGCATAGAGATGATACACCATTTGCGAATCTTTAGTCTGAACTGGGCTAATTGTTGGCACTGATTAGTTAATTATAATGGAAGTTGGGAACAAAGTGTTGGATAACGTGAAAGCACTTGACAAAATTAAATGTTTATCCAGGGTTCAACATTACTAATGGCTCGATAGCCCTGGGGCCAAGTTTAAAGTTTACACTTGGCAAGTTGATTGGCCTATGACATGAGCAGAGTCATCGTTTTCAAAACACGTGACTAATGAAATGCATCCTAATTTGCTAAAATACATGTGGGCATAGCGAAATGCATCATAGGATGCCCTCTGAGATCCTCTGGCCTGTTACAGAGACAAAGCGTCTTTGCTCCTTTGTTACAAGTAAAAAAAAAATATCATCTAACAGGCCACGTCTACCTATGCAACACATGTGCATCACAAAGCCTTTTGCTTTCCATTACAGCCCCTGTGTTAACAACCACTCAGCCCGTGGGAACATCATGGCTCAGCTGCAGCTCATCTAGAGATTCAGCAGCACATTTTTTTTTTTTTTTTACACAGTGCATGCAGTTCTCAGAAAAAAATCGACAGGGAAAATGATCTGAGGATAGTCATATCGACATCATACCAAAAACAGTGTGCTTATTCCAGCTTGTAAAGAGCTCATTGCATGGGTGGAATATGATCTCAGTAAAAGATATAAAATGCAAACACTCCTCCAAAGATAATCCGAGCACACTGTGGGGTTTGTGCAAAATTAAAATGCCTTTATTTTAGGCTACGTAGCAGTATTTGATTTTAATTTTTAAAAATACACATTACCATATAAAAAAAGGCGTTTAAATTTTGCACAAACCCCACAGTGTGCCCTGGATTATGTTTTAAGACTTGTATTTTATATTTTTTTACTGAGACCATATAACACCCATGCAATGAGCTCTGCACATGATGGAATAAGCACAGAACAAAGAGCGTGTGTATGCAAACCCCACAAAGACCCAGAAGCGCTTCTATTCCAATGCCTTCACAGCAACATTACACCTTTCACTGCAGTTTCAGTCTATATATATATCTCTACATATGTTACAGACATGAAAAAATGTATAAATATTTATGTTTAACTCAGCACTTCCTTTTGAGTGTCAAATTAAAAGCCCTCTGGCATTTCTGTGAACAGAATCCCTTCTTCTCCACACATGGCTTTTATTATTATTTATTATTACAACAGAACACACGCTTTTGAACCCTTTTCTGTCTAAAATATATATATAAACTAGTCAGTACCCATTGGTAGCTTTGTCACCTTCTACCTATGTCAATCCTCAATGCCTATGTGCAGTTTCACATAGATTGACCACGTCAGTGAGTAGGAAAATGTGGGACAGACAGAATGACTGACTGACAGAATGACACACTGACAGTTTCCGTGATTATGTACAGCATACCATACCATGACTTAGTCATACCAAAAATTAGAAAAAAAGAAAAAACATTATTGGGCCACAGGGGGAGCCACAGTGATCAGTTGCATTTTAGCCATTTTTAAGCATTTTTCTGTTGTTATAGCGCCACCCAGTTGCCAATTAGAGTTAAATTTCTCCAGTCACCTTGAGGCGTCCTGTTGTACATATCTACCAAGTTTAGTAAAAATCCATATGGCGGTTAGGTCTAGATAAGAAATTAGCTCTCTAGCGCCCCCATTTTGTTTGATGGGGTCAATAATGGAGGGGTCCCCTCAGATTATGTGTGGTCATATGCCTACAAAGTTGCGTGGTGATCGGTGAAACCTTTGAGATGTTATACACCTTTATGTGATGAGCCACGCCCTCCGCAATATTCATTGCCTTATAGAAGGTCAGTTTTAGTAAGTTTTCCAACTTTTGCCAAGAGAGAACTTTAGATATTGGTCCCTAGATTATGTTCACAGAGTGTCATGCAGATCAGTCAAACTTCCTAGGAACAGATCGATTTTAAGTGTTTTTCAAAAAATTCGAAATGGCGGAAAATCTATATAACCGGTAGGTATGGGTTCTTGAGGCAAATTTGTTCCTCATGAGGAGAGGCATCTCTGTGCAAAGTTTCATGTCTCTACGACATACGGGGCATGAGATATGCCCATTCAAAGTTTGCAATTTCAGTCGGTTGCTATAGCGCCCCCCTTTGGCCAATTGATGTAATATTGCTTCATTCACATCCTCCCATGACCCTCTACCACTGTGCCAAATTTCACATGGATTGACCAAGTCAGTGAGGAGAAAAATGTGGAACAGACACACACACACACACACACACACACACACACACACACAGACACCCACAGAGTTTTTGTCATTATATAGTAAGATGATGTTTACAATGTAATGACAACATTAAGAAATATAGTATATCAACATTACACATCAGTAACTAAAGGAAAACAACCAAATCTAATGTGACTTCACTGTTGTACATATTATGTATAATAAATCACCAAAACTGTGAGAAAAAAAAAAAAGAGTTATGTCATATTTTGGCTGCTGGGCCAGTGAAAATATACAAGGGGGCAGTGAAGCTCTGATCTGCTGGCCCGTAGAGGGAAACATATTACGATGCTGGACACTGGTATATCATCTGACTGTGTTATGCTTTAAGTGCAGACGGCGATGGAGAAACTGATACTGTTGCACCAGCTGTTGCAGAGCAGTTCAGTATAGCACACAGTGTGCATCATTGTTGTACTGCAGCACTGCTGTGAAATGAACTGTGCACTGTGAAATACAAATAATTACCGAAGCTCACATGTCTTTTAGCAGCATTAAATACCAATAAATAAACTGTACATTCTGCAGCTAACATCCTCATTTCTAAAGTTCGGCAAGCTCTACTACACAAGAAACCCTGCAAAACTTTAGACAGCAAACAAGTCTAACGACAGCAAGAGAACTTATGAATGATGGATAGGCAGTATAGACTTTATCCCATAAGCTGGTGTTTTTTCTGAAACTGTGCCTTCTGCAATACAACATAAATGATTTTTATTGTGGCGTAATGAGAAAGCCCCAGAGCACTGGAGGCCAAATTGTTTGGATTAAATATAATCTTAAATGGGTCAGCCCTCGCCTATAGGTCAGATTTAATCAGTCAGACCTCACCTTTTCATAAAACAGAGCATAATGCAAACCTTCAAAATCAATTTAATTTTAAGATGTGCTCACCAGGCTTTGGTCAATTATTTGCCTTTATCAATATCCCCTGTCTAAGTTATACTGCATTGGCTTATTTGAATTTAATAACCAAACACTAATATTCTCTCTCATAAGATCGTCAGAATATTATGTAAAAGGCTCCAGGGAGCATATTGCAGTGTGAGTTGCTTTCCCTGAAATGGCAGAACGCTTGGAAGGTGCTAATTTTCTTTCCCCAGAGGTAAAGAGGCCAGCAATCCTTTACCTTCATTATAGAGCAGATGCAATGATGAACTCCTTGTCTTAGAGGCAAGTCATTTAACCTTCTCTTACCCCAGCCACGCCGTTTGTCACCGCACAGTCATGCCACGGCGATGCCAGAGGAGAGCTAGAGGGATGAATGTCATATGAAAGTCAATGGACGGAAAGGAATTAAGATGGCAGTTCGAGACGAATTTTCTACAGTGGAGCTTGTGATTAGGAGGCATTACAAAGCGCATGACCACAGGGGACTTAATCACATGGAAAATACAGTAGAAGATGATGAAGATAAAGCAGCATAGAACAGAAGAGAAAGGAACAAGAGAAAATTGCACAGGCAAAGTTCCGAGCTCATAATGACACAGATATATGGAAATTCAGGGTGAACATTGGCGATTAAATGCTAAAGCACTGTTTTTTTTCCCATTCTCTTCTGACATCATCATTATTTCTCATTAATAGGTGTCAATTTTGAGGGAGGTGGTGTTGAATGGTGTTGTATAGGTAAAGCTATAGCTCAGGACTGTGTATGATGCTGGCTGAAAAGCAATGCGTTGGCATAGAGAGTATTTCAAGGCTGCAATAAGATGGAGTGTGTTTCTTGCTGTGAATTTCCATTTGAAAGTTAGCCTTGGTTATTGTTTTAGTTTTACTCAGCTGAAATAAACACTGCTCTGTAAGCATGTTTCCATTCAAATGTAATACAAAGTTGAATTTCTTGGAAGTCGGCAAAAGAAAATGCACATTTCCATCCACTGCTGTTATGAGACCATGAGGAGTTGGATGCATCGAGATAAACAGTTGTTAAAGGGCATCTGTGTGAAATCCAGAGCGTATGTGTTGTGAAACTAGCAGGCTACTAGCAGCTAATGGTGCTAACTCTATAACCAGTGCTCTACAATGCCAACGGCGCTGACAGAGCTAAGTGTGTTAACCTGGAAGGAAAACCAATTGTTGGTACCACCATATGATCGCAGTGCAAAGAGGTGTTATGACGGCTTTATTGGTAGATTAATGAATGTCTTGTAGATGTGGGTGTGGTCTAGGCAGGTGGTAGGAGGCAGGGTCAACACTGATGTCACACTTAGGGGTTGGTGGTAAAGACTCATTAGCTGCTATTAGCCGCACCTGGAGAGAGAGCTAGAGAGGCCTTTGAGCTGAGCAGGCCCGCCACAAGGGAGACGCCGGAGGCAAGACTTTCTGAAGCCAAAAGAGACTGAGAAAGCATTTGACACGCCACCACAAATTGTGCATGTAAAATACACCTTTACTCTGAACAGCCCCGAAGTAAGAGCGAGCTGGCAGGCTGACTGGTCTGACAGAACGGCACCCAAAGGGTGTCCTGCAGAGTGGTCTGGTTGCTAGGAGCAAGAGTGGTGGCCTGGCAGTGAGTCAACCACCCCCCATCCCCCAACCCCCAAGATACGAGAGGTCACACTCATCTCCAGGCACATTTCTCACATCTAATGCAACACATAAGGAGAGGCACTAAGTTACGGGCTTGCTAGCCTTAGCTGATGACGTTTCATGAGCCAGGTTTAGCATAGCAGTGTAACAGAGGCGACAACAAGCCAGCCAGTGGGAAACACATCATAACAAACCACAGAGGTAGCCGCCTTCATCCTCTGCTCAGGTAGTCTCTATATACAGACTCTACATTCAGTGAATGTAGAGTCTGTAGGCAAAGCCCAGAGATCTTGCCTCCGGAAGAAGAGCGGAAGAGCCCTGGTTTCCAGTGCTAGGCTGTTTGTAGTCTGCGTGATATTGACCAATCACATTTGAGCCGGCTGCAGTTGTTGCCAGGTTAAACAGGAACCAGGAACATAATTGGCGTCACTGCAAACTCTGAATCCATCGCAATGGTTCAGCATATTTACTTATATATAAACGGAAGTCGGAAACGGAAATTCGCCTCCTCCGCCCAAATCAAACCGGAATGCCAAAAAATCGGGGGTCTGCCCCCAGAGGCTGTATCGCCGTCTGCCGGAAGTCAGACGCCGATACAGCCGATGGGTTCCGAGAATGCTACTCAGGTAACATATTCTCACTCTGACCTCGTCATATATCCACATTTGGTGGTCATGGACTTTCCACGTCCACATATGACATGCAGGGTACCCTGGGTGCGTTGGTTGTTGACGTTCTGGGACACCACGTCAAGTTCTGCCTGTTACATGCATTGTCTTCTTTCAAAATACACTTCTGTTTTCACAGGAAATTTAATGTCTACATACAGTCTCTTTCAAAATAAACACACTATGTAGGTACAACACTGCAAATTGATGTTTGGTTGGACACATGGTTGGGTTTAGGCAACAAAAACACGTGGATAGGTTTAGGCAACAAAAGAACGGGGTTTGGCTTAGAATCTTACAGGATGCGAAAGCCACTCTCTCAGTTGAAAGTTGGTGCTTGTTGGACCCACCCACCAACCCTCCCGCCTGCCCCAGTCAGACTTTTGCCACCTTAACTTTCGTCCTTGTCCCACCACAATTCCCCCTGATGCCGCCAGGCACCATGAAATTATAATGGCAACCGGCCACGTATCATGCCGTCGTTAAATGATGCCTTTTTTTGTTGGTTTCTGACGCCGCAAATCACTGCCCGAGTGAGACAGTGCTCGCTCAGGACACCATTACTCCACTTTACCGTTACATAGCAAAAATTGGTTTACTGCCATATTAATGCTCTGAATGTCGCATACAGAGCGGCAGTTACACCTTAAAACAGTGGAAACCCATGTGGATGTTGGATGATGGGGAACACAGTATCAGTATGGCGTTTATGTTGAGTACATGTAATAATTTGAAGAACATTACAGTGTCATCATTGGCCAACACATCTAGTGTTTTCATTTGCTGCCATTTTTCGTCTCTTCAATGAAGACGAAGCTTGAGTGACATTTAAGTCACATGCTTCACATGCATCATAATTTATTCACTAACTCTGTTTCCATTGCACTTTGTTGCATTTCTTTTCATTAGTACACCAGCTTTTATCGCTCAGCCAGGACTACAATTACAATTACTGGAAAACTCACTCTTGTGATTTTTATGGTTACACCAGTTTATGTTATGGCTGCTGGTTATTAATGTTTAAATTTTAGTCCTGATAAAGCCTACAGCATTGTTTTGCATTGTACGACACAGACCTCAGCAGCAGCTTTAGTGTAATCATACCACTTTATTGTTTCAATCAGAAATAAAACAGCATGCCACAGTTAATGAACAGAACTAGTGAATTGAATCAAATTACTGCACATGTGACTGCATACATCTGGGTGTTTACTGCTTGTATTTGTGTTTTCTTAATGCAGTTTATTTGCAGTTTTTATTGAATGATATCTGTTAGATAGACACAAATATAGAAATATTCATTACGGCACAGAGTAAAAGGAAAGAGGAATATAAAGACTTCTGTGCTCCGGGTGCATGATGTATTTCAGCACCTTGTTCGGGATTTATTTAAAGACCAGAGGCTCTTTGTCATGTGGATTGTACATATAAACATTTTGAGATTTCGAGAAGGGCAGTATCAGCAACAAGCAATTATCAGTGCACTCAGTCAGTGAGAGTAGATGTGAGAGAATGAACACATTAATCATTGTTATCATGACCGGTACTAGTATCAGTCCACCACAGTATGTGGGTTGCATTAATTTGAGAGGCACTGCGCGTGCATGTGTAAAAAGGGCTGCACAATGTATTAAATGACCAGGTACACGGGAGAAGAGCTGCATCTCTGTAGGTGTGCATTAACAGGTTATTCTGTCATTATCACCAAAATATGTGAGAGAGAAGAAAGGAGGGAAAACGGGGAGAGAGGGTGCAGTGGGGTCATATCATAAAACAAACTGTTTTACAAACTGAATTATTTACCATGATAATGATGATGATGCAAGAGCATGAGCTGGAAAACACTGTGGAGGAGAATACCCTTGCCGAGGACCTCAGCCCACTCAGCTCACATCCTGAAACATGAGACGACTGGAATGGGATCAGGAGTTACACGAAAGAGTTAAGGAAAGGCCTGAGGCTGTACTTTAAAGAGAAACCAAAGTGTTGTCTGAAGTCATTCCAAACAGGCAGGCTGCTTTGATATGTAATGTTTTGGGTTTCTTTATTTTGTTTTCATCCGTCTTTTTCCAGTATTTCTTACATAAAATGTAAATTCTCACAGGAAAATAGGTGTAAATGATGTAATTTTCTTTCCGTGGGATGCCTGGAATGTGGTCACTTATCAAAACTTAGCGTGAGCAAATTGCATAATTCAGTCTCTTTGATCAAAATGTCACCAAGACCTTGCTATTTAGCGCCGCTCAAATTGATCAAAAATACATGAAAACATAAACAATTTAGAGGCTGCTACATGTTTGCTAATGCTTGTCAGATATTGAGCTTCTCATAAATTACTTACAACACAGCCATGGTAGCATTTGTAAATCTTCTTTTCCAGAGGATGCTTGAGCATTTCAGACTGACTTGTGGGTGCTAAGGTCATGTTTGGATACACTTCAAAGTAATTGAGTCTGTAGCATCTCTTGAGTTTTGGTCTGCATATTTTATAACCTCTATCATAAAATAAAAATGATGAGGGACAGTGGCTCGATTAAAAAAACACTAATATGTCCACTGCGCAGTGCAATCTAATTAACTTATTAATGAGAAACAATTAAGTACAAAACTATCACACAGCATAAAGTAATATTAGTTTTAGACAAACATGCAAATTGCTAACAACTTATGAGTGAATCTACCCACATAATGATTAATAAAAAACAAAGATTGCAATAATGTAACCTTACTTTTATAAGCAGAGACAGAGCCCTCTACTGGACACTATTGGTAATACCTCCAATTCCTCCATAATCCCTCCAATCACGAGCATGCATTCACGGGCCTATCAGGACAAACCTAGCCGATGCAGATCCCACTGTTGAAGAGGCATACTATGCTGTCAGCCATCCTCTACCTTCCAGTAAGCGGCATAGGAGGGAAAGGGTCCCGAGGTAGAAGGCTCTGCCTGTGCTAATTGAACAGGGGTTACAATATTGTAACCTCTGTTCTACATCGCACAGGCTCCGCCCTCTACTAGACTCTATGGGACCACTGTCTGGAGCCAGATGAATGAACGCTTTGTCATGATATAATATCAACCCAGCCACACTGGGTCCTGATCGGCTTAAGGTTAATGTCCACAGCTCATCTGCTTTGTAACCTAGGCTACTGCAGTGGAGAAGCAGGGGGCCCTCACAGCGGGATAAGCACAGGTATAAATAAAATTAATTAGCTGCTTCAATTTCAGGGTCTGGACTTTGAGCATGACACGAATAAAACTGAGCCATCATTAATGTTATTAGTAACACTTGTGGGTTTTTTTTTTTCTATAATGATACGTCAAAGTGTCTGCTTTGAAGAGGGCCTACATATGTGAACATCAAATGATCCTTTTGATGCTGGAAAGACTTTAAATCGACTCAAATTAATCTTTGAAAACATGAAACCTCCCACACAAATCAGATTGGGTGTTTTCATTTGGGTCAACACTTTAGTATAAGATAGCTCTTTCAAAGCATTAACCATAACACAGCGGTCACTCGCAATATATTATATACTCAGGTTCCAAGAAAACAAAAAACAACTGGGGCAATGCGGTATATCACATTTCAGAGAGAGACACCATAAAAAGTTACAATGTAGATCAGGACATCAAAATGCAAAGTAAAGCCCACTCGTTTTCATAAAACAAACACTTTATTTATACAAATACATGTAGATAGAGATTATACATACCTCCAGGCTGTGGCTGTCATGCCAAATCCGTCATCTTGTAGATGTCACTAAGACAAATCCTGTAAAAATGTAAGGTTTTTCTTTTCCACACTGTATGCAATGACTGACCCTATTTCCCATTATGACTGAATATAAATCTGCTTTTTATAATGGTAACCCTGGATAAACTGGATAAACAATTCATCATCAATTTCTGCTTTATCTTGCAACATGTTCTCACTCCCAACTCATCACATAATGCTGCTTGTTCAGTGGACTTTTGATGTCTACATATGAAGTGTGAGGTATCCAGGGTGTGTCTGTCGCTGACGATCTGGGATGCTGTCAGTTAAGGCCTCTTACATGCATTGAGTCATTTCAAAAATGCACTTCCATTTTCACAGAGAATGTACAGTTTCTGACAGCACAGAGGTGAACCCAGGAACCCCAGGATAGGGGAGCCCCTCTGTGCGGAGTTTGCATGTTCTTCCTGTGTCAGTGTGGGTTTTTTGCGGGTACTCCGGCTTCCTCCCACAGTCCAAAGACTTTAAGGTTAGGTTAACTGGTGATTGTAGATTGCCCATAGGTGTGAATGTGAGTGTGAATGGTTGTCTGTCTCTATGTGTCAGCCCTGTGATAGTCTGTCGACCTGTCCAGGGTGTACCCTGCCTCTCGCCCAGTGTCAGCGGGTTCGTGGGTGAAAGTCCAGTGTTTGTTGAACCCATCCATCACCCATCCCACCTGCCCCATAGGACTTTCCAGCTCGATTAGTTACTTGTTTTCTAGCATTGTTTCAAACTGATGCCTTCTAGTGCTGTTACAAACTGACGCCACCCAGTGGTGCTGTGAAAGGATAGCTTCTATCGTCAGTTTATGGCGCCGAAATCACTGTAGAGAAGAGTGTGCCAGGGCTGATGTCAAAACCCGGAAGTTTAGCATCGCGCTGGTTCCCGGAAGGGAAAGTGAATGTGATTTTTGCATTGCGTTTTGGATTATGACAGAAAATAAGCTCTGTGGCTAACACAAGTTTATGATACTTACAGGTTTTGTTCAGCGAGATAATCTTCACATATGAACACCTTTCATACCACATTTGAAGCTTAAATGCGATCGCCAGAAGTAAAAAGCTAACGTTAGGCTTTAACGGACTACATGACCACTCCACGGTTGCCTAACTCTTGATGTCACCGCCACTAAGCTTTCAACTCATTTCGGCCGCTTTATTTTAAAAACATTGTATAATGGGGAAATCGGACTGTTTAAGCTAAATAAGAAGCTGTAATGGCGGACTGCCAGCACTCTCACCTGTTCGGGGGTGATGACGTTTAATGTCCCCGACAGGGTTTGTAGTCGTATTGAGCAACTTGTTTGCAACCGCCTTTTTTACGACACGTAAAAGCTTCAAAATTCACAAGTAGGGTATTTACTGACGTGTTTTATGTCATAGAACAAAACCTGAAACTCACTTTAGCTTTTGTTAACCACAGACCTTATTTGAGACATTTTACCAAAATCCCATTCAAAAAACATATTGACTTTTAGACAAGAGAACCGGAAGTGCTAAAAGTGCTAACAGAGTTCTGGGTTTACTGGCACACTCTATAGGAGGTATTCGACGATTTTGGAATGAGTTGCTTTGGGGCGGCTGTAGCACAGTCCATAGGGACCTCGCCTGGGAATTGGAGGGTCGCTGGTTCAAGTCCTCACCAAAGACCAAGAACAAATATGGAGCGTGGAGTCGCAGCTGGAGAGGTGCCAGCTCACCTCCTGGGCACTGCCAAGACGCCCTATGGCAAGGCCCCGAACCCCAAACTGCTCAGGGCGTCTGTCCATGAGCAGTACCCTCAATCTGACACCTCCTCATTTAATGCTTGTATAGAACCTGTCATCATGTGTGTATTTTCGGCCTGTGTCTATTTGACAACAGAGTGAAAACAATTGAATTTCCCCTCGGGGATTAATAAAGTACACCTTCTTCTTCTTCTTCTTCTTCTTTCTCTGATGTCAGATGTGAGAGGGTAACCGAAAATGCGAGTCCTTTTGAAGAGGAAGAAAAAAAAGTGTGACTGTCTTTACAAACAGATAAAATAACATTTAACTAAGTAATAAAAGCACTTAAAGTAAACTAAGAAACGCAAACAGCACAGGTAAAGAACAAAGATTGTTGCATCAAAAGTCTGTCAGTGGCATATATTTCATAGTTTATATTTCACACAGCTTGAACTGGTTGATCTAACAACCCTGATGATTAAAGCTCACTGTGGCCTAGGATACTATTTCAGCATTTATTGTGTCATTAAAATGCATTTGCTGGGGGGAAGGTCACTCCTTTTTAAAAATTCTTCAGGAGGGGTCATGAAAAACACTTACTTAAGGTTGGGTCATTAAAATTTAATCAGGTCTCAATTCCTACAGGTATCGCAAAAAATTAATTAACAAGCACATGCTGTCAGATGTTTTATATATCACAAATAGTGACAAACAGCTCAAGGAAATGTGATGCTGTGATGTATCTGATTTAAACCTTATGTGTCGGTTGTGAAGGGAGGCACCAGATGACTGTAAGCCATGCATATACATGAGCCCGGTGCAGGGCTGTGCCTCTGTAACGAGCCTGTCCTCACCAGAAAAATGACAGCAATGGTCGTTTGTCCAAATGCTTAAAATGACAAGTAACCTCTTGCGGTTTTGTGAGCAGAGGCAGAAGTAGCATGAAATTATACTGCAAACAGTTTAGGGATGGGGTGGGGGTTGGGTCAGTTTTTTTTTTTTTTATTTAATAATGATAATCCAAAATTCCTCTAACCTTAACCAGCTAGTTTTAATTTAAAAGAGGTGATTTTTGGTCACTCGTGGGACAGCCTAGTCGCCATTATAAAAGTTGCCATTGTATGTTTCTGAAAACCTTGGAGACATTACATTTGTACACTCTCATAGCAAATAACTGGAACTTTTTACCTTTCAATAACGCTGTAGTTAATGTGTGGTTAGGTTTAGACACAAAAACCACCTGGTTATGGTTTGGAAAAGATCATGTTTTAGCTTAAAACACTGGTTTTGGTGACTGGGTGAAGAGAAACAAGCTGTTAAAACAACAGTAACATATTATTACCTTAGAAATTTGATATGGCAATCTGTTAGTAAACTATTCAGTCTGCTTTTAGCTCTGTTTTGGTCTAGACCAGTGGTTCTTGCCGCAGCTCTATGCCCCCTAGAAGGGCATAAAGCCGCTGCAGGTTGGGCGTGGATGATCAGTGGAAAAACATGGAGTGAAACAAATTTGAGTAACCATGATTTATTTAGGGGAAATGAGCAAATAATAGTTTTGCTGATGCTATCAAGTTGTCCTTTAATTCAGCATGAATCATTTTTAATTAGTTGCTTACCCAATTATTGTTAATGATTGATGAAAAAAAAAGTGGGTTTGGGGGGGCATGTGGTAGATTTATCCAGGCTTAAAAGCTGTGCGAGTGAACAATAAGAGAAAAGTTGTGGGTGGAAAAAGCAAAACAATGAGCTGGAAGACACCAAAACACACCTTGGAGCTGAGCTGAGGTGATAATTCTCTGTGGGTTGATCGCTACTTGCTAACCATTTCACATGAGACTTGTCGTTTTTGTAACCAACTTTTTATTGACACCATTTATTCAGCACAGGTGTGTTATGAGTACAGAGAAGGTAACAAATGGTCCCTCTCCCACCCTCATCATCCATACCTGCTCAAAAACACGCACCCACATAACACATTGCTCTACAAACACCCCTGAACTGTCGTCCATTTCAGCCGTCTTGTGCTCAAGTTTAAGCTGCTCACTGATGAAGGCGTTTACTGTTTTTTTTTCATCTCCTGAGCTTCTCCCTGGGCCTTATCCCATGAGTCTCAAGTTTTGCCCGAATATGATGGAAGACCCTTCATGATGGAAGATAACAAGAGTTGGTGTACCCGGCCCGGAGGGGTACCAGGGCCCCGCCCTGGAGCCAGGCCTGGGGCTGGGGCCCGTGGGCGAGCGCCTGGTGGCCGGGCCTTCGCCCATGGGGTCCGGCCGGGCCCAGCCCGAACGGGCTACATGGGCTCGTCCCCCTGCTGGCTCACCACCCACAGAGGGATCCAGAAGGGTTCGGTGCAGTGTGGATCGGGCAGCAGACCAAGGCGGGGGCCTTGGCGGTCCGATCCTCAGCTACGGAAGTTGGCTCTTGGGACATGGAATGTCACCTCTCTGGCGGGGAAGGAGCCGGAGCTTGTGGAAGAGGTTGAGCGCTACCGGCTAGATATAGTCGGCCTCACCTTGACACATAGTTCCGGCTCTGGAACCCAAGTCCTTGAGAGGGGTTGGACTCTCTCCTTTGCTGGAGTTGCTCTGGGTGAGAGGCGGAGGGCCTGGGTGGGCTTTCTGATAGCCCCCAGACTCTCTGCCTGTACGTTGGGGTTTACCCCAGTGGACGAAAGGGTTGCGTCCCTGCGCCTTCGGGTCGGGAAACGGGTCCTGACTGTTGTCTGTGCTTATGCGCCGAACAGCAGTTCAGAGTACCCGCCCTTTTTGGAGTCACTGGGACGGGTGCTGGACAGTGCCCCGACCGGGGACTCCATTGTTCTGCTGGGGGACTTCGACGCTCACGTGGGCAATGACAGCAGGACCTGGAGGGGCGTGATTGGGAGGAACGGCCTGCCCGATCTGAACCCGAGTGGTGTGCAGTTATTGGACTTCTGCAATAGCAGAGCTGTCAACTGATCACCACCTGGTGGTGAGTTGGATCAGGTGGCAGGGGAGGACGCCGCACAGACCTGGCAGGCCCAAACGAGCAGTGAGGGTCTGCTGGGAATGCCTGGCGGAAGAACCTGTCAAGATGATCTTCAACTCCCACCTCCGGGAGAGCTTCGACTGCATCCCGAGGGCGGAGGGGGACATTGAGTCCGAATGGGCCTTGTTCCGCTCTGCCATTGTCGAGGCGGCTGTTGCGAGCTGTGGCTGCAAGGCTGCGGGGGCCAGTCGCGGCGGTAACCCCCGAACCCGCTCGTGGACACCAGAGGTGAGGTGAGCCGTCAGGCTGAAGAAGGAGGCCTACAGGGCATGGTTGGTCTGTGGGTCTCCAAAAGCCGCTGACGGGTACCGGCGGGCCAAGCGGAGCGCAGCAGCGGCAGTCGCGGAGGCAAAAACTCGGGCGTGGGAGGAGTTCGGTGAGGCCATGGAGAAAGACTATCGATCGGCTCCAAAGAGGTTCTGGCAAACCGTCCGGTGCCTCGGGGGGGGGGGGGGGGGGGGGAGCTGCTGACGTCAACTGGGGACATTGTCGGGCGGTGGAAGGAATACTTTGAGGAGCTCCTCAATCCCACCAACACGTATTCCAGTGAGGAAACAGAGCCAGGGGTCTCAGGGGCGGGTCGTCCAATTTCGGGGGCAGAAGTCGCCGAGGTAGTGAAGGAACTGCGCGGCGGTGGGGCCCTGGGGGTGGACGAGATTCGCCCTGGATATCTCAAGGCTCTGGATGCTGTAGGGCTGTCCTGGCTGACACGCCTCTGCAACATTGCGTAGACATCGGGGGCAGTGCCTCTGGAGTGGCAGACTGTGGTGGTGGTCCCCATCTTCAAGAAAGGGGACCAGAGGGTGTGTTCCAACTATAGGGCGATCACACTCCTCAGCCTACCCAGTAAGGTCTACGCCAGGGTGCTGGAGGGGGACCGTGGACCAGCTCTTTACCCTCACCAGGGTGCTGGAGGGGGCATGGAAGTTCGCCCAACCAGTCCACATGTGTTTTGTGGATTTGGAGAAGGCTTACGACTGTGTCCCCAGGGGCATCCTGTGGGGGGTGCTCCAGGAGTATGGGGTTGGTGGCCCTTTGCTAAGGGCCATCCAGTCCCTGTACCGAAGGAGCACGAGTCTGGTTCGCGTGGCTGGCAGTAAGTCGGACCTGTTCCCGGTGAGGGTTGGACTCCGCCAGGGCTGCCCTTTGTCACCGGTTCTGTTCAGAACTTTCATGGACAGAATTTCTAGGCGCAGCCAAGGGGTGGAGGGTGTCAGGTTTGGTGACAGGAGGATCTCGTCCCTGCTATTTGCGGATGACGTGGTCCTCCTAGCTCCATCGAACAGTGACCTCCAGGTCTTGCTGGGACGGTTCGCAGCCGAGTGTGAAGCGGCTGGGATGAGAATCAGCACCTCCAAGTCTGAGGTCATGGTCCTCAGCCGGAAAAGGGTGGATTGCCCACTCCAGGTCGGGGGGGAGGTCCTGCCTCAGGTGGAGGAGTTTAAGTACCTCGGGATCTTGTTCACGAGCGAGGGTAGGATGGAGTGGGAGATTGACAGGCGGATTGGGGCGGCGTCAGCAGTGATGCGGACGCTTAACCGGTCCGTTGTGGTGAAAAGGGAGCTTAGCCAGAAAGCGAAGCTCTCGATTTACCGGTCAATCTACATTCCAACCCTCACCTATGGTCATGAGCTCTGGGTAGTGACCGAAAGAACGAGATCGCGAGTACAAGCGGCCGAAATGAGTTTCCTCCGCAGGGTGGCTCGGCTCAGCCTTAGAGATAGGGTGAGGAGCTCGGACATCCGGGAGGGACTCGGAGTAGAGCCGCTGCTCCTCCACATCGAGAGGAGCCAGTTGAGGTGGTTCGGGCATCTGGTAAGGATGCCTCCCGGACGCCTCCCTTGGGAGGTATTTCGGGCATGTCCAACCAGGAGGAGACCTCGGGGCCACCCCAGGACACGCTGGAAGGATTACATTGCCCGGCTGGCCTGGGAACGCCTCGGGGTTCCCTCGGAAGAGCTGACGGAGGTGGCTGGGAAGAGGACTGTCTGGGCTTCTTTGCTGAGGCTGCTGCCCCCGCGACCCCGACCCGGATAAGCGGAGGACGACGAGACGAGACGACGAGATGTTGCAGTGAGTTGTTAATCTCCGACAGCGCTCCTTTCACAGCACTGTGAACAACAGATTCAAGCATGTTTTGTTGTTTGTGATAATGTCCTCCATGTTGTTTTCTGTGTTAGCGCTAGCCAAAGTGTTGGCTGATCTCTGTTTCTTTCCCGATAGTGTAGACGACAACTGCATTGTTTCCTTGTGCTTCCAGACATCCTATTGGACCACTGAAGTAGTAATTCAAACGACTTAGAGATTAAATGAACCTGATTCTACAGTGAAATTAATGACATCAGCACGCTGGCTGACTCTGTTGTCTGTGGACATTCCCATAGGAAAATTGCAATAGAACTAGCGCTAGCTCCCAGCGGCAGTGATGTGATTGGATCCAAATCCGTGTACTTCCGTACTTCCTCGACCAACAGACCAATGTTCCCCAAATTGTCGTCTGCAGTACAACAGACAAGGAAGTGTTCAGTGCATTGCAAGAAGAAATTAAAATGGATATGATTTCATTTGATTCAGCTATATTGCAGAGCTGCAATGTCTCTGTTACATGTAACACACATGCCGTACCTATGGCAATGCCGTCATGTGGTCTGGACATCCCCGCCCATTTCTATTACAAAACAAAAGACGAATGTCCCCAGACAGCTGGTCACGCGAGACTACTGTTGTCATTGCCGGTCATGTGACTGCCCATTAGACTTGTCGTTTGATCTATTGTTAATATAAAACATACTGATTAGAGCAGCTTTAACCAATGCTTAACCATACATTGGCAGGTCAGACACCATTAATGAGTCATGTTTTATACTGACAATCAGCCATCTCGTCATTTAGGAATTTATTTTAACAAATAATGTTTGTAATTTTGATTTATGTGCATGTTTTTCTGTGTTTACATTTCTATCAGAATTATGCACTTAGTATACCGTACAGATTAATTTGTCTTTACATGTCCATCTTTGTAAAGTTGAGAGTCGACAATCTGTACAGCATATGACACCCTCTATCTTTACACACATGATTCAGATAAGCAAAAACTTAGCATCTTTGTGTCCCATATATAAATAAGGAGGCTTGCAGTCAAGTAATGGAAAATAGTGTGTGCCACAATAATAACTTCGGAAGAAAAAAAAAAAACAAGAACAAAAACTCAAAGCAGAAATTTTATGTTGCTTATCAGTGTAAATACTAACTGTCTGCTTGATACAGACAAGTGAGGCTAGAGCTCACTTTTGTATGTTTTTTTTTTCCTCAAGTCTAATTGGGTTAATTAATCTCGCTGCAGATCTGGAGCATAATAAGATTAAACATTACCAATGGTAGTGGACTTTTCCAGCCCATCAGATTTGCACTCCACTCCCAAGCGATCTGTTTATTTTCAATTAGGTCTGAAAATGAGGAATGTTCTGGCAGAGTGCGGGGGAGCAACAGGACCTCTCTGAAAGTCTGCCATGGCCTGCTGCTCATGTTCACACTCGTCTTCTATGGCAACTCCTACTTCCTAAGCCTTACTCCCAATTACAGACACACACAACAATTTTATCCATGTTAAAATAGGGATGCCATGTTCTTTTCTGAAAGGTGTTGACTAATGTTTAGCAGGAAACTGTGTATTTACAGAAAAAGAGAAACCACGTATATGATATCAGCATTTGCATTCAGTACAGTATATACAGTATATGCATTGTAGATGCAACTTAACATACTGTACGTGTAGAACACAGAATCAAGCAACCTCAGTTTCATGCAGGTGCTACAGCCGAGAGGTTAAAGTGTATGGGTGTCATTATGAATATTTATCACTTGAATAAATCTCAGCATGTAGCTACTCTAGAAATGTTTCTGTAATTGGTTGAACACTAAAAGCCACAAGCCTGGCTACCAGTTAAGTGTTTTGAAAAGCACTACTAAAACCACAGCATTAGGTAAAGTTATTTATATCTGAATTAAATAAATGAAAATAGCCTCATTATCAACTCTGTTTGCCACTTCCCATGAAAGTTAAACTTATGTTACACCTGGGGTAATTTACGGTTGTGATCAAGGTTGGGATTACTCAGCACACGAGAGATCTGTAAAAAGCACCAGCATCTTTCAATGTGAAGAGAACATATGTGCACAAACCTTACATTTACCATCCCGCAGTTTTGCTCCTCTCGTTGCAGACTGGGACAAATGTACCACTCACTCACCTCGCTCCTGATTTAACTGGAAAGAGATGAGCTACCCAATTCAGTTTCTGAGTAAATTTGAGAAATGAGCCAATGCAGTCGCTGAATCATGCTTCATTTTATAATATCTATCACACCAAGGCTGGTTTAATATTTCTCAGTGAATGATCTCCACACCTAAATCTTGTTGCCCAAACTTAACTTTTAAAATGCAGTCTGGCTTTTTAAGGTTATAGTTATAAGTTAGCAACCTAAGAAATTCATTTCATGGTAACTTCATAGTATTTAAGTAGTATGTTTACTTACTATGTTTTTGTTGTGTGTTAACATGGCGTGCTGCATTACAGTTTAGTTTTTTTTCTATGTTGGATTTTTCTTATTGCAAAATGACTCTCATCTGAAGACAGGACCACAAAAATTGTGTTCACTTGTCACTCAAGCACTTCGAATATTTCCATCCACTTCTTTTTAATATGCATTTTCAATTTGTGCTTAAAAACAGCTGAGTGGAAATACCAAAAATTTGAAAAAATCTCAATATGTATCAAAAAAAGTTTTTACGTTTAGGGGAGAGGAAAAGTTGGTGTATTGATTAAACTTTGGCAGTATCAAGTTATTATGGTATATCGAGATTTAGAAATCCCTGAGGTATGATTTTAAATCCTGCCAACAAAACAGATGCTCGTCTCTCTGTTAAACTGATACAGAAATGCTGTATTGGGGCAATATATTGTAGTGCACAGCACACACTACCAGAGGTCATTCTGTACTGTTGGAACAGGCAGTAGCACTGAGTAACGCCAGAGCCACACCGGACGCGGAAGCGCTGCGAATAGCCTCGAAGCGAAGCCAGTTTCCTGTCGGCGCCCATGTTAAGCCTCGCAGCTCCGCGGCCGGCCCTGCAGCGATCGTTTCGGCGTCTGGTCTATTTTCTGTGCGAGCCGCAAGCAAATGTGTCAAGACTGGCAGGAAGTCAAACAAAGGAACAACAACAGCATCCGACAAATACGATGTATGTATGTGTGTGTGTTTATATACATATTAGTCAGTGGTATCTAAACAGAGTGCGAGAGAGATGAACACACACACCCACACCCACACCCACAAACACACACACACAAGAAAGAGAGAGAGAGAGAGAGAGAGAGAGAGAGAGAGACACAGAGTGGGCCAGCTATAGGGGGTGGGGGCTGGGGCACACACACGCAAACAGAGAGAGATACCCATGATGGAAAAACAGCCCCAAATGTGACGGAGACAGCAGCTGGGAGCAGAAGCACTTGTCGACTGGCGTGGAGAAATGCGTATCTGATGTGAACGGGTTTGCGCGAGAATTTCAGTGTGCAGCACTTCGTTGGCAGTGTGGGGATAACGTTACAGAACTAGTAAAACAGAGAAATGCCTCTGCCCCTGTTGGGGAGTACTGCCACGTAAAATTTTATCTCGAAATGACTTTTTCCACTTGAAACAGTTTATTACTCCCATAATTTTATTCAACATATCATCTCCGTTAAGCCCAGTGATGTGTATTTGCTTCGGCAAGAATTATCAGGGGCACTTATTTCCTATCTTTTCATTATTCTATCGGCCATAAATATTTCAACCTAGCAAGCACTGTCAACCTGGATCTCATTCCGCAGTTGCTGCTTGGGCACTGAATTCCGCATCAAACACCAATGAAAAAAAACATCCTTTCAAGTCGGCATGATAAACAGCCGATCGCCATGATTGTTTAACTGCACCTGGCGGCATCAGCGGGAAACACAGTGGGACAACAATGAGAGCTAAGGCGACAGAAGTCCTAGAAGGGTGGGCGGAAGGGATGGTGGTTGGGTTCAGCAGCCACTGACTTTGACCTGGAAGGTTGGTGTTCGCTTCCCGTGAGATTGTAAAGCCAAACCCTGTTCTTTTTTCCTAAATCCAACTACATGCATGTGTTGGCTAAACGTAACCACATGCATTTCTTGTTGAAGGTATGCAAACTGTACATTTCCTATGAAAACTGAAGTGTAGCTTGAAAAGACACAATGCATGTAACAGACTGAAGTTGACACAGCTTCCCAAAACCGAAACCACAGACACACCCAGGCTACCTTGCACATCATATGACGACATGGAAAGTCCATGATGTATCGTCATTGCATAGGTCACTGCAAGCTGTCCTCGTTGTCTGTGGATGGTTTTTCACACACTTGCGTACGCACACAGGGCTGTTACCAGAACTCTTTGAAGAGCACATAGCTGTAATATAAGTTAATCAAAACTCTCTGATTAGAGATTAGCATCCCGCAGTATGTGTTAAATATTTTTGAAACACCATGTCCGCCCTCATGTTAACATTGTTGTTCATTTATCAGGAACATGCAAAACACGTTTTTCAGAGAGACAGTTTCAATAATTTAAACAGAGACAATTATTGAAACAAGCTATAAAACAGAGCTTAATAAATGTGAGCCACTGGAGGGTGTTTCTGATGCCCTTTCATGGCAGAGCTATGAGGTAGTTTCAGTTCAGTTCAGTTTCAATTAAAAGTTTTTCTAAAGCAAAAAATGAAAATTGTCCATGGGTAGATGGGAAATCATGAAAAAAATAGAAAGACATGTAATCCTTAATAATGTCAGGAACATCACAACGTCGTTGTTCCTACATTTTCTTATATTCTATTTTACCGAAGGGATTTAGTCCAAGGAATAGCTTTGAGCCTGATTTAGCTCACAGAGCATTGGCAGACAAATATATCAATGTGCACGAACCTTTGCATGCACATGCAACCGAATCCAAGGCAAAGAGGAAATCATTGAAAGCGCGATGCTTGGGCTCGCTCAACCCCTATTGATCCACTCCCTAGATGAGAGCAAGGTGAAGGACGCAGCCATCAAACAGATGCGAGGAAGACAGTAGGGAGAGACAGAGGAGATGATGAGAGATGGGGGTAAAGTGTCACAGGAGGAAGAAAGGCAAGTGGAGAAGGTGCATCAGAAGTGGAGGTGGAGGGTAGAGAGGAGAGGATCAGCAGGAGATTGCCAAAAAATGGGTTGGAGAGAAAAAAGTATTAAAGGATCGAACATGTAGCGAGGTTATACTTAGACGGTACAAGCTCAGGAGTGTAAATCACTGATGTATCTCAGATTTACATAATACAGTCTCCTAATTTTACTTCTTTTGAAGTCTCAACACAACTTCTGGTTTCACCCACTCATCTACCCGTATGTCTACACCGACAAAAGTGTGCTTTATTGATGGTTAAAGCTCATCTCTACACTCCAGAGTGTCAGGGCATCAATGAAAATACATCACAGGGAGGAGGCAGTCAACTTCAGCCTCCACACTGACAATAAATCTGAGGGTGAGAGGGCCTTGTAGGGTATGTGAAAAAACTCGTTCTCGCTGATGAGAAAGGTACATGACGCAAAAGGACACTCCATCTAAAATGGGCTTCTGTCAGCACAGAAATGAAGGCGATGGAGCAGCAGGAGAAAGGAGAGAGGGAGATGAGCAGTGGATATGAGAAAGACAGCAGATGAGCAGTTGTCTCCGCAGCAGAATCATATTCTCTGAGCCTGTCAACAAGACACTTGGAAAATACAGTTGATTCAAGTGAAGGGATTAAAATGGCAGGGAGGTGGACAATTGAGAAATAGACCACGGAGTAAAAAGTTGAAAATTGGAAGAAAAAAGCTGTTGGAGGAGAAATAACAGCTGCTATTGCAGACCGCGAGAGAGCGAGTGAGAACACAGAGAAAATCAGCGGGAAGATTAATTTCGGTTGGCCTTGAGTTCTGCAGGCAATCCCGCACTCACCTGACCTTTGCATGTCTCAACATTTTACCTAGCTGTTTGTGGTAGCAATTTGTGCCTTTGCTATTGTGGTCTGTTTTTTTGTTGTTGCTCCGTATCAGAGCATCAGAGAAAATGTCTCAAATGTCAACTGAAAATCTTTTTGCACATTTTCTTTCATATATTGTGTTAAAAAAACAGATTCACAAATGTCTTGTCCTCCCGCTACCTGTAAATGATTGCAATCAAAAAGGTCAGAGTAAACTCACAAGACCAGAGAGTCATGAGAGGTAACACAGTTTACGGTGATACAAGAGTTGCAAATATATCAATGCTTTGTGATTTCTGGCCAAAGAAAGAAAAAGAAAGAAGCTTTTTAGCTTTTGCAGCTCAAATGTCTTGTGATACCAGCCAGCGTTTTTTAACACCATCCTCCGCAGATGAGCACTGTAGGGAGTCTTGAAAGCCAGACCTCTACTGAACTTTCTACCTTGCACACTGCAGAAATGATTTGGAAACAAAACAGAAAAAAAACAATAGGCTTTTGCACTGTAGAGATAGTATTCTATCTGTGTAGTTTGTAAACACAGCTTTTAAGTGCAGTCTGCTCATTTATGCACCTTATTTTACTCGCCATAGATCCACTGCTCAGACCTGGCTTTTTGAGCAACATAAAAATCAGAGTCACATTTAGTTTGACCATAAATACAGTAAGGGAATGTAACTTTTCATATAATAGTACATACATGAAATTGTTACATGGAAACTAGCTTTTAAAGATGGAACTGGTTTGTAGATAAATTTCCATATGCTACATCTGCAATTTAAAGATAGTGCGGGTGGGAGGGTGGTGGACGGGTCCAACAAACACCAACTTTCATCCGGGAGAGCGATGTTCGCATTCCCTGAGATTATAAAGCCAAACACTGTCCTTTTTTGCTAAACCTAACCACGTGTTTTTGTTGCCTGAACCTAACCGCAATTCTTGTCATACCATCTGATCTAACCCTTTAAACACTTTAGCCCCTTTTACACTGCCAGATTTTCGGCAAATGTTGGGCCGATTTGCCGGCAAACTGTGAGCGTTTACACACAGAGCTGGATTGGTGAGTTGATCCGAGGCACCCAATTTTCCACCTCGGAGGGTAAACATATTGCTGGAACCCTTTAAGTTTAAGCAGACCGAGGTAGCCTTCCGCAACGGGAGGGGCTGTTGAAGACTTGTGGGAGGAGCTGTTGATGACGCCGCACATGCGAGCCACTGGCGGTGGATAAACGAAACAGCTGATAGCAGGAATTAGCAAGCAGCTAGTAGCAAGAGGGAAACGCAAACCTGACAGACACTGTAAAGATGAGCAACTGGGGAGACAAGAAATTGCGCGCCCTCCTTGCCCTTGCAAATGAAGAGGCCATTACCGTCAGATGACAGGGAACGGTAAAGAACGGGCCGATTTATGAGAGAATCGCCGCCTGATTACCGCCGCCTGACTAGCCGCAGCTTCCCTACCACGTCACTGTTTACGTCACATGCTGAGCTACAGGTTTTGTTACTTGCTCACGCCCCCCAATGCCCTGAAAAAGGCGCATTCTGTATAAACAAAAGTAGGTAGGCAGCAATTTTCCGCCCTTCCCCATTTTGTTTTTATAATGCTGAAAGAAGACTGATTGGGCTTTCCTGCAAATCTGCACAGTTCCTATCTAAAAAGGGCAATAGACTGACCCGATGAGTTCTTGCCTATGTAAGTCCACTTTTAACATTATGGTTGTCATTGGGAACGAGGAAGCCGATCATTGCCTGTTGAATCTACTTTGTCTTTTAGACGTCTAAACGATTAAACGTCCGCCCCCTCGCTAGTCGGCACCAGAAATATTAGTTGGTTTAACCTATTGTGTTTTATTCATGTACGAGGCCGCTTAACTGTCATGCAGCCACCTGCCACTAGTGGGTGCTACAGAGCCGTCAGACAGCAGTCAAGCAGTAATGCTCAAGTAGACTGGAGTTTTAAAACCACATGGTGGGAAACTGGAGAGATGTCCTCTCGCAAAACCAGCGTGGTTTGGCAGTACTTTGATCTAGAAAATAAATTCAGCAGCAATTTATCTTTTTTGAGATGCTATATTATTTGTTTACTTGTTTGTTTGATAATTAACAATAAATTGTGCTAAATTTTGACTGTTTTTTAGACTAGTCGATTAGAAAATTAGTCACCAGGAACATCCCTAGACTGCACTTGTATAGCGCCTTTCTAGTCTTGTGACCGCTCAACCACTTTAACATTACATGCCACATTCACCCATTCACACACAGTCACACACTGGTGGCCAAGGCTACCATACAAGGTGCCACCTGCTACTCAGTAACATTCACACCACGATGGAACAGCCACCAGTGGCAACTTGAGGTTCGGTATCTTGCCCAAGGATATTTCAACAGGCAGACTACAGGAGCTGGGGATCGAACTACCAATCCTCACTGAGATGGTGGAAAGTATGGTTCAAGTGGTTAACTCAGTAGAATGGACATTTTTTTGTCAAGTGAATGAAAACATTTACTTTCGATGCGATGTGGTTAGGAATTAGGGCCTGTCTCTAACAGTCCTGTTACATATAAAGGCCATTATTAAGAGCATGACCCCAGTTATGTGCACAGCTAGTGTTTTCAGCGGCTTGTCTTCGATCTGTAGTGATGGTCGGATCTTTTTATAGACGCTGGCATGCTGCCAGGTCACCATGCCTTAACTTCATTCATCTGTTTGTGAAGCAGGACACTCACTATGTGTGAGTTTAGTGAAACATTAGCAGTTATCAGAAATTGTTTTTTTTTTGTTCAGCAAATTAATGTTCACAATGTTCATCGCATCAATTAGTCCCTATAGACACCCATGTTAAAATACCCAACTTAAAAGCAAAATTAAACATGTTGACATCTTGGTACAAAAAATGGTTTTGGTCTCTACAGCTAATTACAATTACATTCATGACAACTTTACTAGAGGTGAATTTATATATGACTCAATCTGTTTATATTTATTAGGGCGTAAAGTCACCCATATTAACGGGCACGGCTGCTTTAAATGACAAGCTGTTTGTGAGGTGTCACCGCAGTATGAGTCAGATCCACACTCTTGTCCACATGAAGTCACTTCTGGCTCCAAAAAATCCAAGATGGTGATCAAAATGCCAAGCTTGAGGCCTCACAATGGGAGTCCACAAACCAATTGATGACCTCACAGTGGCTGTGTCCATTATTTTTGCAGTCTATACTGAGGTGGATTTTTTTTTTTGTAAACCTCATGTTACTTTTTTGACACTGCACATTTGTTTCTGCTACATTCACACTGCATTGTATGTTTTCTAGTTGTGCAAATACACTTTTCTCGTAGTATACTCATTTATTAATTAACATATCTTGGTGCAAGCTACAAATTCTGCTTTAAAAATGTGATGGGGACATGTCCCCAGCGTCTCCAGTGTAAATGACACCTCTGCTGCGGAGATAAAAGTACAGTCACACTCAAAATTCTGTTGCTTTATCAAAAGCTTCAGATGTTTTATATGATTTTTAATTAGACCTATTGACCACCACATTACACATTCCACTTTTTCTTCATTATGTCAGACCAGAAAACAGTATCAGAATATTACAACATATTAACATTCTCATTTAAGCCACATCTACTTTAATTAATTAGAGGAAAGGACCTGAGAAGTGAAGTCCATAAATTACGAGACTAAAGCATTTCTTTTCCGCTACAGTGAGAAAAGAGGGAGCTGATCCTGCGCCTTGGGACCATTTTACAGCAGCCATGTCACAAGGCTCCCTTGGCACATAACGAATTGTAATTTGTAATTACAAGGATTGCTTAAAATGACCTCTCTGGGTCACAATTTATTTTAAAAAAATCCAATTATTAGACAGTTGATGCCTTCAGCTGACAGATTACAATTCTGAAACGCATATCTGGGAAAGAAGACACACCGTCATCTCCTTGCAGAGGTCAGATCTTATGAAAATACTGTCAGCTCTTGAAGAAAACAGTCATCATTTCTAGGCGTCCACGAAAACCAGCATTGATTTGCTCATATGCACTCATGCTTCTTGCCATACAAATAAGCTTTCCCTCCATCACCCTGGGTCCTTGTGAAACCTCTCTTTCTAATGTTGCATACTGTTCGAACAGAAAAAAAGCCGGATAACAAATTAACTTAGGCTGAACACAAAAGCAGAGGTGGGGGAGTGGTATCCATCACTGGCAGCCATCACATCTGTCACCACTCATCAATAACTCACAAAATGTCGCTCTCCTTTGCTTTTAATCAGATCCTGCAGTAACGCCACTCAATTTGTCTCTCAGTTTGTTCCGACAGACTCTCGGTTTGTCCCGACACGCTGGCATGCTGTGACTTATGTAACAGGCCCCATTTGAGAGCAGCGCAAACTAATATACATGCATCAAAATTCATATCTCTCGCAAAGCCCTAAATTATTTGTGTAGCTTTTACAGCGCAAATTAAATCTCACAAAGATGTGTGTTTTGCTACGTGGCTCCATCTATCTTAGTCTGGAGCAGTAATTAGATTATCACTCAGTTGATGAGCTTCCATCACTACTCGGCCACCCATTTACCCAGCTGCAGTGTGTACACACTCGCACAGACATAGACGCGCTCATACACACACTTGTGCTACCCTCTTTTTTCTTCAAACTGCATACGCAATGCTCAGTTTGACCCAATGTTCAGTTGATCGATAGAGAGTTACAGTAAATGTACCTGTGACCAAATGACCCTCACCAGCAAACTTAAAGAAGTTTTTACATTTTTACCTGCAAAAAGACATAATTGCTATGTTTATTTTTAGCCATGTAGCCTGTTTTTCTTTAATTAATTTGATCATTATCCGAACTCTAACTCCGGGAAGCCTTCAGCTGCACACAGTATAATATCTACAGTCCACACACTGTAATATTTGTGTAGTGAATGGTGCCTAGAGGGCAAGACAGAGAGAGAAAAACACAGAGCAAAGCGAATAACAGATATCAATCGGAAGAAGCATAGAGGGGATCTACCTCACGGTGAGCCATTTGAGAGTTATAAAAGGTCCAGTGTGTAGGATTTAAGGGGATGTATTGGCAGAAATGGAATATAATACAATAAATATGTTTTCTTTAGTGTCACCTGAAAATAAGACTCATTCATGTTTTTGTTACCTTAGAATGAGACATGTCTATCATAGTGAGCGGGTCCTTGTCCTTGGCAACACATTTTCACTCCAACCTTGTCACATATTGACGTTTGGCCATGGACCTTTCATGTCCAGATACGACATGAAAGGTACGCTTGGAGTGTTGGTTGTTGATGTTCTAGGATGCTGTATCAAGTTGTGCCTGCTACACGCATTGTCTTCTTTCAAAATACACTTCCATTTCCACAGGAAATTTACAGTTTATATACAGTCTCTTTCAAAATAAAAGCACAACGTCAGCTCCATAACGGGAATTGATGTTTTCTTTCCTCTGTCAGTACAACAACGCAAATTGACTTTTATTTCTTACTGGATGCGAACATCTCTCTCCCTTGTGATAGTCAGTGTTTGTTGGACCCATCCACTCTACTCGGACTTTCGCCGCCTTAACTTGTGTTCTTGTCCAACTGCGTTTCCTCTTGACACTGCCGAGCCCCGTTAGACTATAACAGTGACCGGCCGCATATCATGCTGACATTAAAGGATGGCTTTTTCATCAGTGTCTGACGCCACAAGCCTCTGCCCAGGTGCTGAATTTCGACAACTATAGAGTGACACGGTAACCTGGAAATCCAGATGTCCCGCCCCCAGTAAATTTGAATTTGCACTGCATGGGGATCTGGCCCTGACGAGCAGTAGTCTGGGGCCGTTAGTGGCCGTTTTGGTAAAGAACCAGAACCAGGGCAAGTGAGACAGGATCCGGAATTCGATGGATGCGCCTTTCCGTCAAAATAAAAGCACCAAGCTAATAAAAATTTAAAGAATATAATTTACAAGAAAAGCCCCAAGCCATTAAGTTTATCGATTTTCTTATACCCCTCATCACCCCAAATCGATGGTGCGCCAGAATTTAAAGTTTTACTTTGGTGAACACTTTTACTTTGGTGAATTTGGTGAATTCGGCATCCGCTCTCTAGACCGTAACCAGAATCCAGACAAAATTCAGAGTGAATAGAAAGCAGGGCTGGTGACGCAAGGCTAGACGGGCAGAGCCCGGTGAATCACCATCGGACCAATCACATCAGTCTATCTGACAGAGGCGGGCTCTGGGCAGGCGTAACATGATGAGGACAGCGCTGCACCGTAGGAGTCAAAAAGTATACAGCCAAGATGGCAGCTGCTGAAGGACCGCGTCCATTCACTTTAGCTTTGGAAGAAACACTAAGCCAACTACACTTATCTTTGTCCTTGAGAGAAGAACAGAAGACTGCCCTAGAAGCCTTCGTTTCCAGGAAGAACGTTTTTGCTGTTTTACCGACGGGATACAGCAAAAGCATAATATATCAGTTAGCCCCACTGTTCGGCAAACCAATGGGACTTACTGCAATGAATATGTCACCTTGTTTTTTGCTCTGATTGGCTATCCAATTGTGTGCAGCGGTATTTAATATGCCTCAGTTAGTGTCGCCCCTTGGGTAGGAAGGGTGTATCGGTGAGGGCCAGACTCAAAATCTTAATAGATATGAGTCTGGATTTCCAGGCTAGTGACACGGGGTTGTCCATGGAGTCTGCCATGTTGCAGCGTCATATTTCAAAACCCAGAATGGACAAACCCAACCATAGCTCCTCCCTGACGAACAAAATAGCGTCAGAGAAACACTGATTTGTAACATGAAATTGCTTCATTCAGTGTTTTTAAAATGGTGTAAATCACCAGGTCTGATTGTTTTGTAGAGGAACAGGATTCTGCGTGCTTGGCACATGGGAGGAGTTTCAGCTGGTTGCAGTCTGCAGCCCTTACTGCTAAGCCCCATTTCCAAACAATACCAATCACCAGACTGCAGTGTTCACAGCTCCACCTTTTAGTACCAGATCTGTGTGCTCAGTACCCCAACAGAGGGATGACCAAAAATGGGACAGTACAGAACAGTTCCATTGGTACCATCCACAACTTTTCACAGTGGAAACAGAAAAAAAGCGTACCGAACTGAACTGTACTGTACTGCTTGGTGGAAACAGGGCTCCAGATACCACTAAATCCTACAAACTGTTTCTTTAAGTTATCGATGAGTGTGACCATCGATTAATGAATCATTCTGTTTACACCAGTTTGGACAGCCCTCAGACTGCTGTTCATCATACTAAGCTTAATCGATAATCAAAATAGCTGCAAGGTGTGGAAAAAAAAGATTCTGTCTCTGCTCTTATATATTCAGGGAAGTAAAGCAACATAATGAGACAAAATTAAAGTTCAAAGCAGACAACTGGAACCTTCTGTGGCTGGCGCCGGTGTGACATAATTATAGTAATTCCTCAGCACTATAAAAACTTCTCACAAATACTACTGTGTATTCAAAAGTCTGTTTGGAAGGAAAATTATGTTTTCTGAAATGTCAGTTTGCTTCCATTTTGATTGTATCAAAAGCTTATCCAAAGCTTGCCTAAGGAATTCAACAGAGAATTTAAATTTATGTCATATTAATGGTATGAAAACACTCTGAAGATGCAAGTCGAGGTCAGTGCAAGGGATAATGAATAAGAGGAATGTAACAAGGAAAAAGAAAATCTCTGGTTGAAAGGTCAGTGCCCGAAGATAAAAGTTTAAAGTAAGATTTTTGTTTAAAGCATAGAAAGGAACGAGCACTCAATATCAAGAAACCCTAATCTAATCTTTTTTTGGAAGCAAGGGAAGAACAGGGATTGGACCGCAAATTTTTTGGCAAGCGTCGGGGTCTGATCTGAGTGTGCAACTTATGCAGGACAACATCCCAGTTTCACAGCTGGCTTCCAAAACAATCTATCTTCAAACATGGGACAATCCATCTTGCCTTTTAATGCTTTTCTGTACACATACAAGAAAAAAAAGTGGGGGGAGTAACACATCAGAAGAGATTAGAAAGATGTTATCTGTGCACAGCCCGATCCAAACTATTAATCAAAGATTCATTTTCCCCTTCATCATGAGGACTGTTAATTCCTTTAAGAGATGAGAGCATTACTACTAACTTACCTCTGTAAGCTCTTCATTTCTGCAGATTTAAAACAGCAGAGTGTCAAAGCTCACAACAGACCGGCAGCTCCACTTTGTTCTAAAAGCATTAGTCTCTTAATCTCTTCTTTTTGTGTGCGTGTGTGTGTGTGTGTGTGTGTGTGTGTGTGTGTGTGTGGCAACAGGAGTGGTGCAACTAAGCCACAACCACTCGCAAAGTTAAGATGGTGAATATATCAAATCTGCTCAAGCAGCTTATAGATGTGGCAAGATTGCAGGGAATGCCATATCTGCAAGAGTCCACTTTTGCTTGTTTATCAAATGCGTGTCTCTTCAAGGATTCAGTTTTGTAGATATTGTGTATAATGTGTTTTTGAACAACACAAACAACTGTCGGTGTTTGCTGATTGCTAAGCTGTTAGTGTAATGATAAACCGTCTCACACGCAAGGCAAACAACAGGTGGGGATCTTTTTCACAATTAAAGAGAAGAAAAGAAAACGAATCCCGGGAGGCCGCATTTATTCTAATTATTAAACCCATCTTAGCTGGAATCAATCTATAAACATAGCTGTGTTGTATGTGCCGTGCTGCAGTTTGTTAATAATGTTTGCGTCACTCTGTGTACGCCGCCAATAACTGCAAATAGGACTATGTTGGTCGGGAGCACCTTGAAATTGATTGTTTTAGTCACAAACTCTGATATGACTCTGTTAACATGTCACCGCTACACACAAGGACAATTATTTCTATTGGCCGTGCACATATGGGGTAGTTAGTCAGCCAATTACAAGCAGGCGCCTCTGTCCTAGATCTTGAAGGATAATAGAGGCAGTAATTATGATGTGTTCATTTTAATGGGGTTTTATTGACAAGCATGGTAGCGGCTCAGCCTTAGCCCCCAATTGTAACCGCTCGTGAAAACAGCTTTGCAACTCAATTATATCTGACATTGTTTTTGACTCCATGACAACAGAAACAGGTAAAAATTGGAGAGCTGGGCTGCTGTGCGATTGAGCTGTTTAAAATGAATCATAACAGAGGTGTTAACACAACAGAAAACGGATTCGGTTTCACTGCATGCATACATTAGAAATAATCACTCTTGCTCTTGCTTAACAGACAAGAGAGAGCAGAGGAAGTACTCAAGGATCAGATCTTCCAAGAGCAAGCAAAGCATTTATGATATTCGTTATTTGATGTAGATCTTTTTCAGTGATGTAAAGCGTTTAAGGTTGCAGGGTTACATTCTTGTAAAATTCACTCAACATCTTAAAATAATCCTGCAGAGGAAATACAACTGTTAATTGTCTTTTCATTTACCTTTTCTTTTCCTATTCTTGCACATGCTCTCTATTAACCTCTTTATATACGGTATCATCGATTTGACACCCTCTCTTTATCACTGCGCCTCAGTCTGGACATTATGTCTTCAACATCCTTTGATATCGCACTTTTACATTCACTCATTTCCGTCCTTTTCTTGTCCTTTATATATCTTTTTATATTCATTACTCCAGCTCTCTACTTCTCATTCCTTTCTCCCCCGCTTCCCTCTTTTTTGTTTTTTTCATCTCTTCCCTTGAGACTTTAAGGTCATGGTCAGCCATTTATAACCATGTGCTTTAAATGCTGTTTAACCTTATCTCTGAATGCTTTATGGATGCTTCATGACTGATGGAATAAAGCCTCGGTACTCTGCTCCGAGTGCTGCAACAAGACAACACCTCTTCCTCTTTCTCTCCGTTCTACCTTTCTGTCTTTCTGTCTGTCTGCCTGTGTCTCTCATTCTCTCTCCGGACGCGGCTCTCATGCATCAACCCCTCTTCTCAGTATACAGGTAGGCGCGCCACAGCTGAAACTCTGACAAATAGAGATAGGGATGGCCGATCACATGATTCGGCTAGCCCACATCCTGCGTGCTCCCTGTCGAAGGACACTGACGTCATGGGCAGAACCAGAGCTGGTGCAATGACTGTGTCAATGTCACCTTATGTTCTGCTTAGCTGTTAGCATTGTGTGCTGGGCGCCGCTGCTCCTGTCGTTACTGGCCTGGCAGCCTTGAGTGTAGCAAGATGGAGGCAGTAGAGTGAGTGACAAGTCATCCTAAACTGCCACTTTGCTGTGGCTAATGATGTGTATCTAAAAGTGGCATGTGTGTGCAAGCCTATACGTGTGTGTTTGCACATGTTGAGTGTTTGTGCACCATTACATCTGTGAGTGTCGTTTTTAATGTGTTTTCATTTAGTTTAGCAATAAATTCATTGTCCATTAACCTCCTAATATAAATTTAATCTATTTTAACCCTTTGGTAAAGGTCAGAACAGAAGAATAATCTAAATAATGGCCATATAATGTTGTTTGGCATGCATTCCTTCTTCCATTTCATAAGCACACCATCCATTTATATATCCTGCTGTTCTTACGCCTAAAGGAGTCAGGGTTATGTATGTTTAGGGACACTTATTCATAAAAATGTAACATTTTTAAAACCCTTTTGTGGAGCAACAGCAAGGAGACAACATATTAGTAAAGTTGGTCTCCATGTGTCTTGAATTTTTGTAGAGTTTCTTGTTGTTAGTTACCAAATTATCTACAAAAAAAAAAAAAAAAATTATCAGTGTTTGTGCATGTGTCCATGTTTTATTATAATCTGCAAACATGTGTGTGGCTTAACCTTTAGCTGCACAGCAAAATGCAAATGGTATTGTAAATTGTGCAGCCTAATTGCACTTCATTGTCAGGGGCACACTCCACATCAGAAAGAGACCAATCTCCTCCTGTGGAAAGCATAGAGAGATGATAGGTGGCGTGTCAGTGTGTTTATGAGTATTTGTGCGATTGTGCACGCGTGCGAGTCAATGTGTGTGTGTGTGTGTGTGTGTGTGTGTGTGTGTGTGTGTGTGTGTGTGTGTGTGTGAGTGTGAGAAAGAGAGGAATAGAAAGAAGTCGGGACTGCACATGCACGTTTGTGTGTATGTGGTGGGAATACTAAATAACAGCAGTGAAAAGCCCTCCAGCCACTGTCAAAATTATCTTCTGTAGCAAGTCCCTTTAGCGCTGCTTGGCTCTATCAAGAGCCTGTGGGTTGGACTCGCAGTTGTGGCTGTGCTTTCAACTTGGACAGTCCACCAGTCTCAGTCTCAAACTTACATTACGTCCTCACCTCATTGCAGAAAACGCTGATATAAAATAAATACGTAGATCAGCCGTCATGGAGTCAAATTTAACAAATCAGTTATGGCAGTGTGTACAGGCCTCTCTCTCCCTGTCTCCTTCTATTTCTGCAATGCCATACCCAGTTGCCAGGATACCACTTCTGTAATGCACAGTCCTAATTGTTTTGACTGAGTAACAAGCTGTTTAATAAAGGCACCTTGTACAATGTTGTGATTCAAGTCATGCACAAGCTCAGTGGATTCATTTGTGGAGGGGGTGGCTGGCAGTGGAGGGGCTGATCGCGATGTCTGTATGTGTTCTTCTAAGTCAGAACAGTTACACATAAACAGGTACATCAGTTATGTTAGATCATCATCTCTAACCCAACATGTGTACAACACTGAGTGTAGAACACTGCCTCTACGTTCTCTGTCTCTCATTTTTCGCCTCCAAATCTCATTTTGACTTTGAGGGGATGTTAGACACAATATAAAGTTAACATCTGCTTCAAGGTGAAATGAAACAAAACACACATTTTCTCTTTTGCATCACTTTGCCGGACATTTTATGCACATAATATATGCACATAAATATATTTCTTGGTATTCTTATATCAAAATCCGATCATCATTTTTCCCTTTTAAACAAAATATGACGTGCTTATGTAAGCTAATACTAACCAATTATAACCAATAATATGACGTCCAACCATCAATCAATCCGCAACTTTTAGCTGCAAAAAGCTAGTTAGTTAGCTCATTTTTCAACAATCAAGCCTTTGTTTTCATTTACAAAACCAAGTAGTGTGGTTTAATTCACTCATTCATTCATCTCTCCCTCCAACCTCACTCTGAAGTTGTCGAAATCTGGCCCTTGGGTAGTGATTTGCAGCATCAGAAACCGACGAAAAAGTGTGAGAATCACCAGTACAGATTTGAACCCAAATGCACAACAATGAGGCAATAGAGTTGCAGGCAAAGTTCACTTTACTTGAACAGTTCAGGCAGAGTCAAAACCAGGAAATCAGACAAACCAGCAAACAAATCCGACAAGGAGCAGGCAGGGAATCCAGAGTCCAAAAAACAGGCAGACAGGGTCCAAAAACAGGTGCTCAGGCAGTAAAAGGGAAAAATGCTGGATAGCTTGGCAGGAACACAAGACAATCTGGCAGAGGGCAGGGGAAAATGGACTGGTATATATACTGAAGGACTAATGGGAGAATGAGCCACAGGTGTGGAGATGGGCGGGGAAAACCAGGTGCAGGTAATGAGGAAATTGCATGGGCTGAGAGGGAGGCGTGGTCTGAAATGACAGGAGAGTTAGTGATGAGACAAAAACAAAACCAGATGAATTGAGTTGGAATTCCTGACAAAAAGTCATCCTTTAACGTCGGCATGACACGCGGCGTCAGGGGGAAATGTGGCGGGACAAGGACTAAAGTTAAGGTAGTGAAAGTCATACAAACACCAACTTTCACCTGGGAGAGCAGTGTTTCCGCCCCGTAAGGTTCTAAAGCTAAACCCTATTCTTTTTTTCCTAACCTAACCACATGTTTTTGTTGCCGAAATCCAACCATGTGCGTTAGATGTTGGAGGAAAAAAAAAAAAACGTCAATTTGCATTGTTGTACTTATGTAGTGGACTCATGTAAACGCTAAATTTTACAGAAAACAGAAGTGTATTTTGAAAGTGAACAATGCATGTAACAGGCAGAACTTGACATGGTGCCCCAGAACTTCAACAACCAGCACGCTCGTGGTACCTTTTACGTTGTATCTGGACGTGGAAAGTCCATGACCAAACGTCGATATGTGACGAGGTCGGAGTGAGAATGTGTTGCTCTTTCATCTACTGATTTAACAATGAGGGAGGTGCATGCGGTGCCCGAGCAGCAGAAAAATGAACCTAATATAAAACTGAAACTGCAGTTCATCGAATGGCCACTTGAGGTTGGCTTCAAAACAGAGTAAAGACCCCCATGTTTAAATGCCTGAATTCACTGCAGAAATGAACATGTTTACAGCCTGATACAACAAACAGGTCTCTGTAGCTGATTTCCCCCTATATGCCAACTGTACAGGGGGTCTTTTTTTTTTTTTTTTTTTTTAGAACTCACTCATTTACATTTATTAGAGCCCAATCTTATGCATATTTAAGGGCAGGGCAGACTGAGTGACAGGCTGTCCTACAAGGATTCACTACAGTCTATGAGTCACATCTACCCCGCGCTCCACCACATCTCCCTGCTCTCTTCCAAATATTGTCACTTCTGGCTCCAAAAAACAAGATGGCGATGACGACGTCTATTATTTTATGCAGTCTATGGTGAAGTCACTGGCTGGCTCCGAGCCAGCATTCTGCTGTAGCTCTGCTAAACTCTAAACCCATCCACTTTTTAGCCGTCCGTCAAATGTGATGGATCTGATTTAAGTCCCTCTTGTAACTGTGCACTGATCAAATATACAGTTTAATTGGAAAACACGTCACAGTACAGAAGCTAAAGACACTCTAACTTCTTTTTCACTGGTCTGTAATTTATTTTCAGCAGTTAGTATGTTACATCAGAAATTATTTGCCTTTGACATGTCACAACACAGATGAGCTGTAGCTAATAGCTAATAGTATCTGTTAAAATTGTCAGTTGTCATTGCAACAAAGGTAACAATGTACCTGTTTTGTGCTGTAATAGATTATTCCTCTTAAACAAGAACCACGTCTCAGAGAGACGTGCAGGAGGTGCTGAATGTAGATGTGTATGTGTTACTAGCGCTCCTCAGCCGCTGTGAGCTGAAAGTGGCGATGAGCCAAAAGCAAAATTATGCTTAACAGCTTTAATACCTCCACGGACCTTGGTGCTGTTGCTTTTTGTAGTATCTTCCACCTCAACCCGTTTTCCAATTAACAATACCAGCTCTTTCCAAAAGCCCTGCAAACAAGTTCACAAATACAGTGAACTTCTAAGGAAGAAAAACCAATTCAACTATCCAGCACAGTGCATAGGCTCTGGGAACCTACAGAATGATTGCAAAGAAGCAGCTACTCAGTGTAGCAAGTGTAGCCTTAACAACTGATTTATGTATCAGGATCGAATTGACATTTACGTCATTAATTTATCACTTAACTTGTAATTTTCTTTCAGTGCTTTTCTAATTAAAACAATGACTACCACTGATTGAATTAATCATATCCAGTAAGATTAGAATTGCCTACCTGCCTAAAAATACACACAACACAACATCATTAACCAGACAACAGATCACCTATTTTATCAGTTAACCATTTTCTAGTTGACTAATGGGAATTTTTTATGTATTTTGTCTGGCATGCATGATGTGTTTATGCCAGAGCAACAGTTTATGTTTTGGTGCCTTATTGCCTTTCTCCTACATTCTATAGGTTAGCTAGTTATCCATAAAAGTGCTTATGACAACTTAAAGGGATAGTGCACCCAAAAATGAAAATTCAGCCATTATCTACTCACCCACATGCCGAGGGAGGCTCAAGTGAAGTCCTTACATCACTTTCGGAGATCCAAGGGGAGAGGGAGTAGCAGCACAACTCCACCTAATGGAGGCTTAAGGCGCCCCAGATTCAAACGTCCAAAAACATATAATTGAAACCACAAAATATCTCCATACTGCTCGTCCGAAGTGATCCAAGTGTCCTGAAATCCCAAGACCGCTTGCGCGCGAGACCAACGAAAGCACGTGAACACACATGAACGTGGTGCCCATGTTTCACGGTCTTGTGCAAGCGCGCACACGTGAGCGCGATGTACAGAGATTTTTTTTTTTTTTACATTTTTATTTTTGGGTGCACTATACCTTTAAATTTCACGTAAGTACATTAACATGATACACATAAGAGTCAAAAAGGTGTGACTGTCTATAGTTATTTGTATACATGTAATACAGCTGACTGTCTGATGAACCAACTCCCACAGGCCTGTAAGACAATCTGTACATCATGCTGTACTTAAACATGTTTGCGACAAAGTGTCATACATACAAATTTAGTCATTCCCCCGGGCTTTAGAGATAAACTCTACCACCTGATTGCAGCTTCTATAAAAATGTTTCAATTTGGTAAAACATTAAATACACATCTAGTCTCATTATGAGAGACGTTGGAAGAGAAATATAATTTCATTTTCAAGTTTTTCTTTAATTAAAAAACAAACCTCTGTCCTCCTTTGGCACATTTGTTATTGTACTTTTCTAACTACTGTTGATGCAAACATAATTTATTCCTTTTCTTTGTGCCTGTTGTTAAATCAGACAAGGTAATGTGTGCGTGACTACCACTAAGTAGTTGGCTGGTCAGTTAATGTAATTAAAGTGGGACACTGGTAAAAATGCTCTTGAGATTGATTTGTCTTCAGTGAACTTTGACTTCATGCACTGTACAGTATTTATACATTATTTAAACAGGAACTATAGTTTTCTGTTCGTATGGTTCTGTCACCATAGAAAAACAAAGGACATAAAGGAACAACGATTATATGGAAGTATCATATACAACACACAATGTAATTGCAGTAGGCATTACAGAATTTCCACATATAACTAACATTAGTAATACGCACAGGATATGTATTTCCTAAAAACTTAGTTAGGACAAATGGTGAGCAACATTAACCAGGGCTCCCAGGGTCATGGAAATTTCACAATCTCAATTTCCAGGCCTGGAAAATCATGAAATTAGTAAAAACTATTTAAAGTTTTTCAAAACTCATGGAATTTTCTTGTCTTTAATAAAATAAAATGTAACAGTAATTTTCCGGCGATAATCTTCCACGTAATGTAACACAACCACAAATGTATGTGCTGTAGGTTTGCCCTTGACTTAACATAGCTCTGGTATGCATCAACTAGGGGCTGCACGGTATCATTTCAGCATCAACATTGCGATGAGCAATAGTCACATGGAAGGACGTGCAATGTCAAGTGAGGCAATATAAGACAGCCTATGTATGCTGGTTTGATACAAATGGAAATTTTCCATGGTTTTCAATTTTCATGACTTAGGCGGTTTCCACATATAGTCCTTTTTAAGCAAACTGAACTCAGTCCTCTTAGGGTGTTCACACTTGGTTCTTTACAGCCCTGTAACTGGACTCGGGGCGGTGACTCAGCATTTTTTGTGCATATGTGCACTTTAAGAGGACTGAGTTTGGTTTGTTTAAAAAGGACTAAATGTAAAAACAGCCTAAAGTACACTAACAGGTGGACCAACAGAAAAGGGACTTGGTTCTTTTTGTGTTCACATTGTTGGTTCATTTGAAAGAGGACTCAGTTTTCATTCTGGTCAGCAAACCTTGAGAGCTTTGTGTTCATAGTGCACATGTTAAGTGAACTGCACTGCGGATTGGAAGCGAACCAAACTCAGACTACCTCCTGAGGTGGTTTGAGTACAGTTCACTTCAGAGGGGTCTGAGTCACCGTCCTGAGTCCGCTTAGACGGCTGAAAAGGACCAAGTGTGAAAATACCCTGAAACTGACCAAGCCTTCAGCTTTTAGATGTTATGTGTAACATAGGGTGGCAGCGTATGTTGTGGGAAGCAAGATTCTCCTGTGTGTAGAAAAGTACCGTATTCAGGCCAGCAAGTGTAGCAGACACAGTGAAGGATCCTTTAAAAGTCATGGAAAAGTTTTGAAATGTCGTCCATAAAAATGTGTGGGAACCCTGTTTAACAAACAAGAACAACAGTCAGTTATGTACTGATATGAATGTACAGGACACATGGCTGTACTGGCCAGCGTCATCTTGATTCACTACTCCTGCCTATTTGCTATGTATTCAATGTACGGCACACTGGAGCGCGGCCTCGCTGCGAGCATCCTCTAGAAACAATCCCATTTCACTCTGCAATACCAAGTACAGCATTGCTACACACTGCATGAAATATAGTTGTTGCTGCTTGCTTATAATCACCATACTATGCATCGACTTATACACCCAGTAAACGCAGAGCTAGCCCTGCTAACTAACATGAGCATGAATTATGCATCCTACATCTAAGAAACTTAGAATCTGCAAACAGAAAAGAAACTTAGATCTCAATGGACGCACACAGACTCTCACTGTCCAAACTATGCAGTGCTAAGTTTTTTCTCAACTACACTAGGAGCAACTGAAAGGGTATACTTCCATAGATTATGTATTCAACTTATGCCTGCTATGAAAGATTGATCAATGGCCTATGTAGCCAAAAGAAACAAAGTACAGGGAACTTGGCAAAATGAGGGGCAAGGATAAAAAACTAAGGCATATACATTTGAGCAGTGTAAAACTGAGGTAGAAATACATGTAAGGAAACTAAATCTGCTTTATACCTACAATTTGGTGGTGGTGTGTCTTTGGAAGCTCAATGATGTAAGTTTAGATAGCAGAGAGTTGGATGAGAAGAGTGAAGGCAACATGTTTTCACTCACTGGCTACCAGAGACAGGTGTTAATGATGCACTTTGACTCTGTACCAGGATGAAAAACTATAAATTAACTATTGAGCATAGCGTTAGTTCAGGCAGGACACGATGTCAAGCTCAGCTCACATCCCAGCTACATCAGATGATCTCAAGCAGCCCAATCAACTGATGGAGCAGCTGATAGATCACATGAATTCTTTCTATGCAACCAATTGGCAAATCTCTTTTAGGGTGCCCCTTTGGCCTGCCTACTGTTGCTGCTTCCTCTGCAAGCTGCTTTGCAACCCACCTCCAGCCCAGCTCCTCCTTTTGTATCTGACTTATCAATGTCATTTCTCTTTGTCATTGATGCTGCTCTGTTCTGTTCTCAGGGGGTCTTAGCTGCTGCTCTCCCTGCCTTAGGCTTTCCTCCTATGCACGTGGAAGGGCAGAGAGGAGTGCTCCCTCTGCCTCAGGCTTTCCTCCTATGCGCACGGAAGGGCAGAGAGGTGTGTTCTCTCTGCCTTAGGCTTTCCATGTAGATGTGTGGAAGGGCAGATAGATGTATTCTCTCTCTTCCTTAAGGTTTTCCATGTAGGCGTGCAGAGGGGCAGAGAGGTGTGCTCCCTCAGCCTCAGGCTTTCCTCCTATGCACGAGGAAGGGCAGAGAGGTGTGTTCTCTCCGCTTTAGGCTTTCCACGTAGGCATGTGGAAGAGGCTTTCTGCATAGGCCCGAGGAAAGCAGAGAGGCCCCAGAACAGAGCCATACCACCAAATATAATACTGCAAATGGCAGCTTTTCTTTGAAAAGTGGTTCTGACTGAAATACAGTTTATGTGACAATTATAGAAAAGAATAATCTGTCATATAATATGTATAATGTTGTCTATTGAAATGATATTGATATTAAGTAACAAATTATGACATACATACAAAAATTAGTTAGGATTTTTTTTTCTTTGTCTTTGTCTTGTATGCTGTTGTTGGCGAAGAAGGGAAAGGCAGTTTTTTTTTTTCATTGCTGAAGATATTGAGCTTGACGAGTAACAGTCTGTGCAGGGGAGGGGGACTGTGTGCAAGAGCAGTGATTGACATTGCCTTAGAGACACCTTTCTAGCTCTGATTGGTTGTATTCATTCAGGCTTGGTAGATTCTTTCCAGTTGCAGACTAGAAGGAGCCAAACAAGCATGGTTTTCTTTTCACAGATTATCTGTCCCATGTACTACTGTCAGGATATAGAATTCTACAGAACCTTTAAGGACTGCAAGCCTCAAGAAATTTTATTGGTTTGTATCTGCAGAATGGGATTTTACTCAGAGAGGATGCTCAAAAGAGTTTACTTCATTACCAAGTGAAAAGTAAATGTGCAACATGTTGGTGTTTCCTGGAACAGTGCAATTTCAACCCTTTTACAATTGAGCCTATTTATCATTACCCAGTGCCCAGTTTGGCCCACTGTCTCCCGATATAAAGCTAAAGGTATAAAGCTACATTAACCTTTGCTAAACACAGTCATCAATTAGCCTATTACAGTGCTCGGCTACTACAAGCTGCAAGATTTCTAAAGCGACATGATAACATCAGTAATAAACAGTTTCCATTATGTGTGCATGATTACATCTATAAAAAAATGCACAGGCACTGGTGATTTTCTGCAAAATGAAATTCACATTAACAGTGAAAGGATAAGAGTTACAACAATTACAACACACTGACCACACAACCAAACACACATAAAGCCACCATGCTGTCTACTAGATGCTTATTAGCTGATTAATGAGAACCAGTTAAAAATGAAAGAGTCATATAGCAAAAACTTGCTTTCAAGTAAATATTGACCCTTGACCTCTGAGCAAATCACCAGCTTTTATTGTAAACAACAGCTCAAATTATATCTGTCTACTCATTAAGAGAAATGGAGAAGGTATCAAGATAAAAGATCATAGTTCGCTCAACCCAGTCACTAGAAGGAATTAATGCCAACACTAATTATGATCATGTCACCACCGGCCTCTCATTCTAAAGCCATCATAGTGTCATAGTGTGATATTGATGCCAATGGCAGCCTTTGGTGTCTGTATAAGACGCACTTATTTACAGGCTGACTGGAGAGACACAATATATCTAGGTATTTTCTACGAAATGGGCCACATATTTTCGGTTGCAAGTCAATGCCACATTTGAGATGTCATAAGCAGTTTTGTAAACACAGACTGCGATAAAAACAAAATGCAAAGATGCAAAATGCAAGGATTTTATTCTCTGTTTGAAAATATGCAGCTGCACAACAGTTACACCTCCATAACACTAGTTGGTGATGGAGTTTCTGTGAAGTGCTGTTAAGTTTAGTTGATTCAAAACACACATTAAACATGGCTTAATTGTGACCATTTCAAATACAAGTACACAAATCGGCTTCACAGACAAAGCACTTGTCTATCTGGACACATTTTCCCCACAAATACAACATGCTAATGTATTTAACGCAAGCTAGACTCACAAGTCAGTCTTTAGATGCTTTGCTTAACTAAAGACTGATGACTTTCTCCCTGATTTTGTGTTTAGATGGGCGGATACAATTTCAGAGTTTAAAAAAAACTCCCTACGTTGCAGAACCAATAGTAAATCTGCAGGGTGGTCCTTCGGTGGCTCGCTGAACTCTTGTGCTTGTAAACATAGTCCCACTAGAAACACATGTAGCGGTACAAAATGGCTCAGCCGCGCTCACAGAAAACGCCGTCAAAGTTAGTGGATGTTTGTCGCGTTTGCGGCGACACATTCTCGCCAACTAAAAGAAACAAACATAATCTTTTACAAGGCCATGACTCATCCGTCCGGCCGGACTATAGAGGGAATGGCCTTGTTGTTTACAAATACTTCCAGGTAGAAAACCAGCAGAGCTTTTAGCTATATATATATGTCACATTTGTCACATCACTGTATCACCGTTTAGACTAATCCGATATTTGTAAAGTCTATAAACACAATGACTGAACAAACATTACTATTTCTTAGCCGTTAGCGGTGTCTGTAATAGGTAATAACTCATTAAATGGTCCGTGAAAAAAATATTTTTTCCAGCGGATATCTTAGTAACAACATGATTGAGCTAGCAAAGTAGTTTTGTGTTGCTATGTGTGGTATTTATTCAATTTTGGGAAATCTCGATGTCTAGAAAGCATCAGTGGCTGCAGCTGACAGGGAGAGCTAACAGCAGCAGCAAAGCTAACATCAGGACGTCATCTGTTAAAAGCCTCCCGTTGTCGGATACGACATGAAACTACTCCAGTTAGCTCAATCATGTTGTAACTAAGACATCCGCTGGAAAAAATATTTTCTTCACGGATGAGCACACGTTTGATAAAACAGAGTTAAATCTCTCGACATCCATTTTCAAGCTCTCTGTGTGTTTGTTTCCTTGCAGACAAGAAAAGGGGGTGCGCACATTTCCGAGAAGGCGTGTCTTTTTCAAAAATGCAAGAGGCATTGCTTTGCTGCCGGCCGTTTTCGCCGGTTTGTTAAAGACACTTTAAAAAGGAGTGTCCCCAGACTATCAGAAGGTGGAGATCTCTGATGGTCTGGTGGTGAGACTAAACACAAGCCTATGGCATTTCACATTGTATAAATTAGCCTAGCAGCTAGCAAACGTCTCCTCTACTCATATGAAGCCAGAGACAACAGTAACATTTAACAAAGGTACCTGGCTTCATATGAGCAGAGGAAATCTCTGCTATTCACTAGGCTAATTTATACAATGTAAAATGCCATAGGCTTGTGCTAATAACGTTAGCATGTTGTATTTGTTTGGAAAATGTTTAGTATAAGACAGTTGTTTTGTCAGTGAAACATGTGAGCTGCAATGGAGCCGAATTTTGTAATGGATAAATCACACACAAGATTTAAAAATGCTATTTTGTGGAGGCTTTATTGTTTTCACAATTTTATATTTCTTATCTGTGAAATTAAAATAAATAAAAGCTTTGTTTCCACTGAGGGAAATTGTTTCAGGTTTCAAAAACAGACAGGAGGTCTGCATAGCTGCTTGTGTAGTTGCATTTCTGGTGGTGCACCTCAGGTTATGGCTCTAAAAAGTGTTGCTGGCGAGTGAGTGAGTGGGGCGGAGCTGTGCACAGAGTGTGAGAGAGGAGAGATGCACACTGGTATGTGTGATGTAACACAACTTGACCCCATATTGATATAAACGGTGTTGTCTAAATTGAGCATGAGCATGAGCGGGTTGTCCACACAAGGCCACTTAACACCGTTGTCCTTTGCCATTTATCCCAGACTTATGAAGGGTTTTCCTTGAGGTGAATAAACCTGGCTGTTACCACCATCTGCAAGCTCCAATATGCATTGGAACAGAAGAAGTCACACACAGACGGGTCACACCCCAGTCTTTCAATTGATTTCATAGGCATCTAAAATTCTGTCTGAGCACACTTTAACTGCACGTGTTATTTATTTATTTATTTATTTGGTCTTAAGGGGTATGTGAGCCAATAGGTGGCACCCACCAGGGCTGTTAAACGGGGCTTCAGATGTTTGCAGCACAGGCCCAAACTTTATTGTTCATCACACGATATTTTTGTACTAAACCCAAATCATAGCTGCAGGGCAATCAATGTTTTTTTCAAACTGACTGAGGCACTAAAGCCCTC